>NW_008705331.1:347891-357891 GCF_000326865.2 Helobdella robusta | reverse complement strand
CTAAAAATTTGTATTACTTCACACATTTTTTAACTTTGCTCATGGGCGGAATTTCTTAAACTTCAAAAAGAATAGTATTCCTTATTCATGCACTTTTATTTACATCCCCTTGTTATCATCATCATATAACTATAGAATAAATAACCATTACTCATTTATTATCATCAATCATATCACCAAAGAATAGCTGTTATTTACACACCATAGAGTAAATAATATTTATATTTATAGGACATCATATCACCATAGAATAACTAGTTTCTACGCCTTATTACGTCATATCACCAAAGAACATCTATTTTTAAGAATTACTAATCATAAATTCAAAATGTTTTTATACTTGTCCTTCGCCAGAAGAAAATAAATTTAAAAGTTACAACAAATAAATACCACCATGTTTTTCTAGCGCCTAATAACTTCCGTGAGAAAAAGATGTAGTAATGCAAATAATCATCAGTGCAAATATACAATTTCTCATATCGAGGTTTTTTACTTTTTTTTTGTAGTGTACAACGTACAAATTAATTTTTTAATCATCGTTTTGGGTGTATTTATACAAAACAAATTTTTAATTTTTTAACTCGACTACGGCTTGGATATAATTTGTTTTAATTTTATAAGCCTGCCTTTAATGCTGATATTTTTACGAGATAGATAAGTAGTTTTTCCCAATCTTTTGACTTTAGACATAAAATTTCCTTTTATAAGACCGTCTACATGTTCAATAAAGGTTCATTAAACTTTAATTCTTTTGAGGTATCAGCACACCATATCTTTTATTCTGTGAAAAGTATATATATATATATATATATATACACAATCAGAAAACTAGCAAGCAAGCGTGTATGTATGTATGTATGTGTGTGTGTATGTGTGTGTTTGTGCGTATGTATGTGTGTGTATTTGTGAGTGTCTGTGTGTATGCATGCAAGCTCGTGTATGTATGTATGTATGTGTGTGTGTATGTGTGTGTTTGTGCGTATGTATGTGTGTGTATTTGTGAGTGTCTGTGTGTATGCATGCAAGCTCGTGCCAGATTAAAAGAAATTCTTACATCATGTTAAGCTTTTAATGTAACACGCAATGTTTGTTTTGTATTCATTTTTGTATGTCTGCAAATGTTTTTTATGTGCGTTAGTTTTATTTATTTTTTTTTAGTTTGTATGTATGCCTGTTTTTGTGTGTCGTGTGCTTTTGGATGTTTTTTTAACAATTCGTAGATGTTTATTTTTATACACGTTCATAATGTGCTCATGTATGTAGATGCGTCTCATTAATAGAAAATGATTTTCTTTTTTTGTTTTTTTTTTGTTTTTTCAAATAGTTTTTTACACTTGTATGCTTTTAATACCGGCGTCATGTGTTCTTTTTTGACACGTTTGAAAATGAAAATAAATGCTAAAGTTGATAGCGGAGCACAGCAGATGTTGTTTCCGGTTCTCAGTTTTTTGTGGCATCTTCTGTACTGCAAACGATGGCGAGGCTGATGTTTCAAATGTTTCTCTGTATACGTAAACTTCTCTTCAGCAAAATATTTCATATGATAATATTATTATGAAAAAATTATTATTATTATTATTATAAAACATAAAAAATACAAAAGTGTCAGAGCGTCAATGCAAGTGACAAACGTTAAAGGAACATGACAAATGGAATGGACACAAAACATGGAAAAACATATCTTCAGCAAAAAAAAATTTTTTTAGTAAATTTTGTTTTAGTAGAGCATACCACACACGTTTATATACGCAAAACTACACACACACACACCACACACACACATACACACACACACAAACACACACACACACACATGTCCATAGACGTCTATTAACGAACACAACAACACACATACACATACATACTATATACACGTATTAGAGAGAGAGAGAGAGAGAGAAAGAGAGAAAGATAGATAGAGAGAGAGAGAGAGAGAGAGGGAAAGAGAAAATAAGAGAGAGACGTACAGACAAACATATTAGCAAGCCAAACGCGTAGCAGGCAGATTCTAAAATATGTTTACCCAACGTTGGCGTGCATTCGCGCAATTACACAAACAAATACAAATGCAGGACGCACACTTGCATACAAACACTTAGCAATCATATGTTTGCGTATTTGTATGTAAATGTACGTAACGCATACAACCATGTTTGTATGTGCAAATTATTAAATGATATTTTGGTATACTTTATATATGCGTTTTTTTTTATTGGAAACGCTGATGATATTCTTATTGAAATTGAAATCTTATGAAATAAAAATCTTATTTGGTGAAAAAAATGTTTTAGTTAGATGCTTCAGTTTCTGTGACAGCTTTTGAAGTATTATTTCTTTTAGTAAGTAATTAACGAATTAGGTTATAATTGTATTTCAGGTAAATAATAAATTTATATAAAATTTAAAATAAATATATGTCGTTACTGAGAAAATATTTTTGCGTCATGCCACTTCCCACTAAATTCAATTAAATTTTCACATTTTTACGCTGTTAACGAAGCGTATTTAAGATTTTCAGGCAAAAATAATCAAATATAAGGGTGATGTCATTTTTTCTTTCACATGTTAGCGCGGTCGTACGTCAAATAATGAAATTTTTCGGAACATTATTGGATGAAATTTTCTTGTTATTGCATAAGGCAGGGATGGCGTAGTTAGTAACGTATATGGCACTGCTGCAGTGGTTACTGGGTTCGAATGCAAACAAATCTCCGCCTGTTATACACAATATGTGAATGATTAGGTTCAGTGTGTAATATTTAATTTGTCATGTGTTTTTATGACGCAATTTGTGGCTTCGTTTTGACAAAATGTAAAACCACATCCATCTTCCTATCCGTAAAACGCATTTTGTATCATTGCTATTTGCTATTAACTTGTGAATTTGTAGGTAATCAATTGCTGTTTAAAATAAAGAAGATTGGAAAAGTTACGGAAAGAGTTTTTAAGCACTGGAAAGCTTGATAAAAGAAATAATGGAAGTTTAATTGATCTGTAAGAAAATTTTATTTTTGGAAAATTGTACAGAAAAATTTCTAAGAATAAACTTTTTCAATAGAAAATAAAAAAAAGTTTAAAAGTAAAATTTAATTGAAAACAAATTTGACTAGTCTATAAAATACTGTTCTCATTCTTCATCACCCGCCAGATGAAAACATGTTTTGATGGTAAAATGAAACAAAATAATCATTCCAACAATGATAACTATTCATTTTTTGTCAGAGTGGATGAATTTTCTTCAATTTTCTTCACGATAAAATGAAATTTTAAAAGATATTTCATTAAGTGCAACACTTTATCACGCTTATCTCATTAGAATAATAATGAACTAAAGTTTATTTTTCGGCTTTTGTGACGTTTGTCTTTTGGAGTTTATTGTTTTTTCTTTATCTATGTTTTTGTTTCTATAAAATTGGTTGTTTACTCTTTTTTTGGTTTATTTTTCAAATTTGAAAAACATTTCCTGAAAATCGTTTATGAAAATATTGCGTGAGTATGAATTTGTGTTTGGTAAAATGAAACTTTATTTATCAACAGCTTGGTCTCAGAGATTTATTTCAAATAATTTTTATACAAATTTTCAAAAATATATAAGTTTTTTAAATGAATGAGAATATTTTTTCAGTAGACGAGCTAATCAACTACAAATTGTAAAATAAATTTAAAAAAGTTGTAATCAGAGAAATTTTTGTAAGTTTTTTGAAGAGCGAGATCATAAAACTTCAAAAATAGACCATGCATATTGCCTTTGCAATAAAAAACAAACAACATTAACATACCTACAACTGCCTAAACTTTTCATTAGCCTGTCTAACCACCACCAAACTGCAACATAAGCATCGACAACTAACGACAAAGAGACCGCTAGATATCGCCAAAATGAAAAACGATACCGGCAACAATAACAGCAACAGCTACTACTACTACACCACTGACCACAACGACAACATCAGCCAACATGGCCGCATGTTCAAACGCGAGGCACGCGCAGATCAAAGCATGAAAATGTACAGCGAGTATCTTGTCACGGTTGTGGTCACAATTGTTTTTCTTACCTACGTATCCATTGTCTTTGCAACCCTCCTTTATAAATGGATTAATGGACAGGTGAAAATAATATCTAAACAGTTAAAAGCTAATTGAAATGTTTAATGAGAAGAATGATGAATGTTAATGATGTTTTTTTATTCAATATGGCCAAATTTCCGCCATTTTGTTTACAATTTAGCTTTAATCACGTGCGTGAATTTTTTATTTTCCGCGTCTATTTTTATTAATTGGATCATTTCACGGCGGGAGTTATCTAAATATTGATGAAGATGGCCCAGTTTATGTTTTCATCTTTTGTTTGTTTTTGTTTTTTCTTTTAATCAATTAATCTTGCATTTATTAATTCATTTGTTCATTATTCATTCGTTCGTTCGTTCATTCGTTCGTTCGTTCGTTCATTCATTCATTTTCTCATTTGGTTTGTTTTGTGTTGTTATTTTATTCATTCATTGTCACCTTCCACCCATCAGGTAAATAGATATCTCAACTTTTTAAAACTTCAAGTTTTAAAAAATAAAAAAAATCCTCGCGTATATAATGCAATGCAACTTCCGAAATCATCCTTAGTTTTATCTTTGGTATTTTTGAATTATTAATAACTCGGTTTAGTATTTTTTTCTTTTTCTTCTCATTTTTTCATTGTTTAGTGTTTTATTTTTTTTTCTCTCTAACTTTTTGATGTTATTTAGTGTTTTTGATTTTTCCCGCGCTAAAAACGCACGAAAGTCTGCCGTCGTCTTATGAAAATACCGCGAAAGCCTCTTAAAATTCGTTGCCGTGAAAATTTAAAAAAATTTCATACTCGTCGTCGTCATCATCATCATCTTCATCATCATCATCTGCATCGTAATCCTACCCATAACCGCAGTCATTGACATAACAAAAATCATAGTCATCGTCATTATTATTACAAATAATAACAACAATAATAAAATAATAATAATAATAAATGGTAATAATAATAACAATAAATAAATAAATAACTACAACAGAATCCCATATTTTTATTGGATAGCATAAAATTTGGCGAAGATGATTGTCCAGAGTGTTATGTGGTGTCATTTGTGACGGGCTGCAGATCTGGTTAGGTCTTTTCAAAATGTGCTGTGTGTGTTGTTGTTGCTGTTTTGTTGTTGTTGTTGTTGGCTGTACACCAACAACACAGTGTTGTGTTGTGTTGCTGTGTTGTTGTTGGTGCTGCGTTGTTTTCGCTGTGTTGTTTTTGGTGTGTTGTTAGTGTTTTGTAATGAAGTGTTGTTATTGTTGTTGCTGTGTTGTTGATGTGTTGCGGTTTGAAGTTGCAACATTTTTAACAATGAATTTTTTTCTTCTGCTGTCGAAATAAAATTTTCTCCGCTGTGGTTTTGTTTACCATTCTCGTCTCGCATCAAATATTAACTACAGCAACAACAACAACATTATTAACATCATTTACAACTACATTAACAAGTAATAGAACAATATTAACGGCAAGAAAAACTTCAAATGAAAAACAACGACAACACCACACACAACCTACTTACCTACCTACCTACCTACCTACATACCTACCTACCTACCTACCTACCTACCTACCTACCTACCTGCCTACCTACCTACCTACCTATCTACCTACCTACCTACCTACCTACCTACCTACCTACCTACCTACCTACCTACCTACCTACCTACCTACCTATAAACCAACCTACCAGACAAAAGAATGCATGCTACAGTCCAGTTCAGCATCCAGGGAGAGCTAGGGACATCCAATCTCTACGAGGTCGGCACCTTTCTGGATTGGGACGAAATTTTTTCCAGATGTACCCAGGATTTTTTCTACATTTGCACCTCTGGTTAGAGTTTTTGAATTTTACACTTTCTTTCAAGTGTTTCTCATACGTATCAACAACAACAGACACGCAGCATGCGTTAGGTAGAGATCTTTTTGAAATCGAACCCGTAACTGCAGTGGCACTGACAGGCACCGTAACCATTAAACCATCGTTCTGCCAAATGGTTAGATAGATTCTGCTTGTGTTTCTCGCTTGCATTTATGAATTTGCATTTTATTGAACGATGTACAGTATACAATAGCGTCGTAACCTATATATATATATATATATATATATATATATATATATATATATATATATATGTATATATATGTATATACCTCTTATATATATATATATATATATATATATTTTCGTCTTATAATGGTCCTTCAACGTCTTCAATTTCAATTCTTTATTTATGTGGTTAATTTTACTCAGAGGTATAATGCCTTCAATTTCAATGTTTTATTACATGTGTGTGTGTGTGTGTGTGTGTGTATGTGTGTGTGTATGTCAGTGTGTATGTGTGTGTGTGTGTGTGTGTGTGGTGTGTGTGGTGTGTGTGGTGTATTGAACGTGTTAAACTCTTCACGGCATGCAATAGTAGTTCGCTTCAAATTTATTTTCACTTTGTTGTATTTTTTTGTTGATGTTGATGATAACCGTTGTGGATGCGGTTTTTGTTGCTGCTGTGGCTGCTCTGGCTGTTGCGGTTGTTGTATGTTGTTGTGTGTTGTTGTATGTATTTGTTGTAAGTTGTGGTGTGTTGTTGTTTGCTGTTGTTTATTGTTGTTTGTTGTTGTATGCGGGGTTATATGTAGTTGTTGTATGTAATTATTGTTTGTTGTATGTAATTGTTGTATGTTGCTGTCAGTTGTTAGGTGTTGTTGTATGTAGTTGTTATTTGTTGTTTTATGTAATTGTTGTTGTATTTAATTGTTGTTTGTTGTTGTATGTTGTTGTTTTTTTTTGCTCTTTTTGTTGCTTGTTCGTGCAAAGGTGTTTGAAGTGGAACTGCGTGGTTAAAAAATGGAAAAAACTCAGAGTGAAGCATTTGAGATGAAAAAAATTGAAAGAAAAAAGGTATTAATTATTCACGATGGAAATTTTTTCATTTTCTGAAAAAAAATTGTCAAAGCCGTGAAATGCTGGTGTGAGTAGCATCAACAACAAAAACAGCTTCGACATCAATCACCAAAGAACAAAAACAACAGCAACAACAACATCAATCACATCAACTATAGCAAACAACAACAAAAATAAACAAAAAACTTCACCGCCAACAACATTACCATCAAAAGTTACACGAAAATCAATCACAAGAAGCATTCTCAAATCAGCAACATTAAAAGCATCAACAACAACATCTACAACAACATCAACAACTACTTCAGAGGCTGATAATATATTTATAAGCTGATCATTCTAGAATTTCTTTTCATGTCCGATTTTTTGAGTGAACCAAAAATGGTCATCACTCGTCAGCCAAATTCTGTTTACCTACGCGTCATAAACATTGTATCAATCAATCACTTGATACAATACATTATCGACAAACTTTTGTAATAGTCATAATTTGTAGCACATAGACTCAGATGAACTCACACACAAACTCAAACACTCACACACATACAAACACACACACACTAACACACACACACACAACACACACAACACACTAACACGCACACACAAACACATACACACACAACACACTAACACGCACACACAAACACATACACACAAACACAAACATCCACACATTGATATATAGATTCTTATATATATCTATAAATATGTACCTACATATTGTCATTCACATCAAATGATAGACCTTGCATAAAATAATCCATTGGACCGTTATCATACGGTGCAAAAATATAGCTTTTCATTAAACAAAACAAAATGTTTCTAACTAAAAATTACTAATAACAGTAACTGCACCAGCAACACTAACAACAATTATACTAAATCAATAAAAAAAACATTCACAACAACATTAACATCATTAACATCAACAACATCATTACCAACATCAACAGCAACTTCAACAACATCAATAACAACAGCCTAACACTAACATCATTAACATCAACAACAACACTAATAATATCAAAAGCAACACAGACAACATTAACAACAACACCCCAACACTAACAACATCAACAACACTATCAACAAAAACAACGATACATACCATCTATAAAAAAAAACTATAACGCCAAACATCATTTATTTAAATGCTGGCTGGAGTTTGTATAAATACAATGAGATGTGTAATTATTATTATTATTATTATTATTATTATTATTATTATTATTAATATTTTACCCGAAGAAGTATTTCTACAATGATAATAATAATAACAAACATATTGACGATGGTGATGACGGTGATGATAACGATGACGAAGATGATGGTGACAATGATGACGAAGATGATGGTGACAATGATAGCTCGTTCGCTGATTCAATCGCGATGAATTAGAGAAAAAAGCAAATCGAATAAGGGCCGTTCAAGATCGTCGTAATGGTTGTAAAGTTGGTTGTCACGAATGGTTCAACTCTTTTTTTTGTCACCGCAAATTGTAATTAATAAAATTATGAAGAAAATTCCTCCTTGTCGCCATAATTTTATTAATTGCATTAATAATAATAAAAATGGAAATAATAAAAAATAGTTATGAAGATAATAAATGAAAATTTTATTTATTGAAAAATGAAATTATGAACTTTTTTTTCTCTTTTTTTGTCACTGCAAATTGTAATTAAGAAAATTATGAAGAAAATTTATCCTTGTCGCCATAATTTTAATAATAATAATAATAAAAATAGAAATGATAAAAAATAATTATGAAAAAAATAAATAGAAATAATATTTATTTAAAAATGAAATTATGAATCTTTCTCTCCCTGTTTTCATTGAACAGAAACTCTAGGGCCCATAATTAGCATTTACATCAACGTCGTCGGAGATTATGGATACAGTACATGGTCGGTAATACCGCGTTTGTATATTTGTATTTCGGGTATTAATGCTTGTTTGTATGTCTGTTTGTATATCTTTCTGTGTACGTATAGGTGTATGATTTCTGCATGTTTGTATGTTTGTGTGCGTATATGTATACGTTTTGTTTGCGTGCTTGAATGTTTTTTGTATGTTTAAGAATACGTTTGTTTATTTTTCGCTTTTGTCTTTTCTACATTAAATCCAAATTTTGCAAGATTGTAAATTTCTATGTCCATTTTTAAGCTTTTACATTCAAATATATGGGTAAAATCTTTTTAAATAGCATTAGTGACAGTAACACTAATAGAAGTAGTAGTAATAGTAGTAGCAGCAGTTGTAACAATAGTAGTAGTAGTCAAAGTAGAAGTCAAAGTAATGGTTATAGTAGTAGTAATTGAAGTAGTAGTAGTAGCCATGGTAGCGTGATTTCAATTATTATTTATTTATATCATTCATGATTTTGTCTCCTCAAGATAGTACACACATATGCATCGTTAGAAGAAGCACGGTTGAAACACTGTCGGAATGTTCACGTTTTTAGCATGTAAATATAAAATGATCTGATTAATATGGTCTTAGGTCTAAGAAAGTGACTCGTAAAAGTGTTTTACGACCGCACAGTCAAAACCAGACAAAACTTTTAAAAATGAAAACCAATCTTTCTTTGTGTTTGTTTGTCTGTTTGTTTGTTTGTATACTTATTTGTGTGTTTGATTGTTTGTTTGTATGATTAAAATTTTCAATTTAACTTAGCAAATACAACTTTATTTTATGTATCTGTGTATTCTATACACGTTTTTGGAAAATCATTCATCATTGATGTTTTCAAACATTTGTATCATAAAATGAAACAGCAAATGAAGAACTACATTTCATCAGCCATACCTGCTTTTGATATAAATTTTTTTTTCGGTAAATTTTTTGCTTCAACTGCAATATAAACAGGCTACTCAACTACATCACGATACACGATTTAAAGAGGAAAACGAACTACTACCTACCGACAAACACCTGGTTCTCCGTGGCACCAGGTACAAATCAGGAGTTTGTCGCTAGAACCGTTAACAGAACTTTTAGGTTTGCTGTCTGGTGTGTCTGTGTGGTATGTTTTATGTTTGAATGTT
>NW_008705331.1:275060-346404 GCF_000326865.2 Helobdella robusta | reverse complement strand
AATGATAGTGATAATAATGATGAAGATGGTGATAATAATAATAGAAATTATGATGAAGATGATGATGACAACAACAATAATAATGACGACTACGACGATGACTGCAGTGATGGTAATGATAGTAACAACAACAACCACAACAACAACCACAATAGTTTTAGTCATGATAACAACGATGATGATGTTGTTGTTGTTGATGATGATGATTATGATGATGATGATGATGATGATGATGATGATGATAAAGACGATTGTATTGATAACGATGACAATGATGATGGTATGAAGAAATTCGAAAGCCAAAAAATTACGAAAAGTCAGTTGGAGATTTACGGGGATTTGAAGAGAGATGAATCATTATGTCGCAAAAAAACTGGGCTCTATGGAGCTTACGGTAATAATAATTATTTTACTACTACTACTACTACTACTACTACTACTACTACTACTACTACTAATAATAATAATAATAATAATAATAATAATAACAATAATAATAATAATAATAATTATCATAATTATAATAACAACAATAATACAATTAAGAATAATAATAATAATATGCTAAAACATAGCATTTTTGCTAAACTCGAAAGAAAAGTCGACATTAAGAATTACAACAACGATGACCTAAACAACAACAACAACAACAATAATAATAATAATAATAATAACATAGATAACAAAGTCAACAGCGCAGGGAACAAAAACATAGACATAAAAACCAACAACAAGACCATAGATAACAGAATCAAAATGGACGAAATCACAAAGAGGAAAAAAATTGGATTCCGTGATGAGAGATACAAATTTCATGTCATCAATAAATTAGACACGCGATCTTTTAAACACGGTGCATTTGGCGTCGCAGAGAACAAGCGAGACCAACAACAACAGCAACAACTACAGCAAACAACAACACTACCTTCCAAAACATTTATCAACTGCAGCTCCAAGAAAATGAAACGAGCCGAGAAAGGCTCTTTCAATGATTGTATTGATACTAATTATTGTCCTTCGAAGTTGGACAACATTTTTTTTAAATTTCACCAAAAATTATTTTTCGAATTCGAGAATAAAATTTTATTTGAATCAAATCAAAAAGACATTAAAAACAATGACAAGTCATCACACTTTCCCCAATCAAGACACAACAAAACGCCACGGACGACAGCCACAACAACCTCTGAAGCTGCTAACATCAAAATCGCAAGCGAATACTACAAGCCTTACGATTCAGAAAAAAACATAAAGAACGAACTCTTTGACTTTGTAAAGAATAACAGTAGGACTAGTGAACCCTTTAATGTCAAAAATGGAGACATTGCATGTAATATTACTGACTTGTTGCCACTGAAAATACATTCAAATACGCACAATGAAGATAGTGTCACAACATTTAACACAGTGACTGCCTTAGACAACAATGATGTTTTTTTGTTTAACAAGGCATGCAGTGATACTTGCAACGAAGTAACAAGTGATATCACTAATAGTATAGCAAATTATATCACAAATGATACCAACAATGATACCACAAATGATACCAACAATGATGTCACTAATGATAACGCTCTAACTAATCAAATTTTAATAAAAAATTTAGATAGAAGTTTTATTGAAAGCATTGCCTATAGAGAAACGATAAAAAATGATACAAACAATTCAAAAGTCAGCAGCAGCAAAACATTGAGCTTTCGTTCAAAGACTGCAAAGAACATCATCAAGCAAGCCAACAATGCAAATAAGGGAAGAGGCATGGACATAAAGAATGATATTAAAGACATTATAAATCACGGTTTGAACGTCAAAAATAACAACAACGTAAACATCATCAGCAACAACAACATAAACAACAACACAAACAACAACAAAAACAACAACATAAACATCATCAGCAACAACATAAACAACAACATAAACAACAACACAAACAACAACATAAACAACAACATAAACATCATCAGCAACAGCATAAACAACAACATAAACAACAACGTAAACAACAACAACGTAAACAACAACAACGTAGACAACAACATAGACAACTTAAACCATGAAACCTCTGAAACTTCCTGTATAAATGAGTTGATGCGACTTGCATTTAGAACTTTCCACGCGGCGTCATCACATCCTGGCCGCAATTTTAGATCACGTGTTCAAAATTTTATGACGTCACACAAAGATGTTAGCGCGCTCTTTCATCATCATAACGATAAGAATGACGACAACGACAATCAGTCGGACCTGGATTTGAATGATATTGTTGGTATCAATAATAATGGTGATAAAGGCTCTAATCACTGCGCTGCTGATTTTGATGACGATAGGGACGACGACGATGATGACGACGTTCGTAAGGATGGTGGTGATGATGATAAAAACGAAAATGATGATGATGACGACGAAGATGATGATAAAAAGATAGACTGTGGCAATAATGTTAAATGTAATTATAATAATGATGACGATGATGACAAACGTGGTAATACTAAAAGAGAACTAGATAATGATGATGGCGACGATGAAGACGACGATGGCGAGAGATATGATGAGGACGATGACCTAATTACGGACAAATGTTACACTGTAAATAACCGCCATGAAAGTTTGGAAACGTGTAGGAAGCTGATTATGAAAGGAGTTGCTAATTACGAGTCAGATGATGACGTAGATGATAATGTGGATGATAGCGACGGTAATGATATCGTCCACTTTGCTGATGATACTGATAATTATGATTATAATGATACAGTAAATTTTGATGATGATGATGAGGAGGAGGAGGATGAAAAGGAAGAGGAAGATGACAAAGTTCTTGTTGATGCTAATGATATAGTTGTTGGTAAAAATAATGATGGTTTTAAAGATGAGGCTGAGTCCCATGACCATGTTTCTATTTCTAACGATGAAAATACCTTCATCTCAAACCAAAATGTTGAAAAATCCTATGAAAAAATTGATAAAAGTCGTATCGAAAAAGATGGAATCACCTCGAAAATTATTTTAAATGAAGAGTTTTTTAGAAAAAATAATGATAATTGTGAAGGTTTTGGCAAAATTGGCCATAGAAACAACGGAAGTTGCATGCATACAAATTGCGCCAAAAATGATGATGAAAGTAAGCCAAACCGCATCAATATAAATAGAATTTTTAAAGATTTTATCATAGAGGTGATAAATTTTGTGGAGAGAAGCAGTGGTAGGAGCCAAAAAAATTTAGATTTTTGTAGAGAAGTGTTTGTTGAAGGACTCGTTGAAAAGTTGTCAGCTGTTTATAATGAGAAATCTGTGAATTTTTCTGATTTCGAAGATGATATAATTAATTCATTTTGTTGCAGCAACAAACAACAACATCATCAACAACAACAACTTGAGCGACAAAATTATCAACAACAAAAACTAAATCAAACTGGCGATGAAATAATTCATCATAAAATAAATGATATCAAATCGCTTAATATTCAGGAACATCATCATCATCAACAACAACAACACTACCACCACCAACAACAACATAAAGAATGCAATGCCAACAACAACAACAACAACAACCTGAAATTAAGTTTTCTAAATGAAAAACTTTACAACTGCATTTGCCTTGTACACCAAAACAAAATGCATCTGCATATTTCTCATATGGAGGCTAAAATTAAACGAAGCCTACTTTTTAATATTGAAAAACTATTCCATTCACTGAACGTAATGCGTGACAGCGCTACTACTACTGCTACTACTACTACTGCTGCTGCTGCAACGGCTTCTAAATACAAAAACTACTACTACTACCCCAAAAACCACATTAATAATAACAGCAACAATAATAACAACAACAACAACACTAATGAACAAGAAAATACATGCAATATGGACAAAGATTCATCAAACGATGACGGAAGCAATGACGTCATTATAAATAATTCTTTCGCCTCCTGTTTTTCCGAATTATTCTCCGCCAACATCAACTCATTTACGAACATGATCCTCAACCAAATATCAGTTGAAAAAATATCTCTACAATATTTTCAACGAATAACTAGCTCTGATGTCATTCAGGAAACTAAAAACATTTGCCGCAGATTTGATGAGAAAATTTGTAGGGATGTCATCAAATTGATCGTGATACGAATGATTGATTACATAGAAAAGAATGCCAGTACTGTTGATCGTAGAGACCTGTCACGTTTGTCATCTTCGTTGCGTTCGTCGTTCAAGTTGATGCGTGCAGTGCGCAAGAAGTTGTTCTTCAACATTCAGGGAACGCATTACAACTTGGCCGTGTTCTCGTGCTCGCAGCTGGCCTGCTTCAAATCTCTCTTCTTAAATTCGCAGTCTAATGCGAAAGAAGCTGCTGCCAAATTGAACGAAAAATATTCCACCATGTGTAGGTTTGTTCGCTATTTCTTTCGGAGACGGAACGTTCAAAACAATTGTCGTAATGATTATGACGATGACGATGAAAATGATGATGAGGAAGACGACGACAATGATGGTGGTGGTCGTGGCGACGTCGGTGGTGGTGGTGATGAGTTGATTGATGACTCATCCAAGAACGATTATTGTCATGAAATGCCTCGCCTGAGAATTATTGGAGAGAGTAGTCATGACGTCATCTGCAATGACGTCAACAACGAAGATGACTTTATGCACATGAAGAACATCAATCGCGCTGACATCAAGTGCGACTATGATGACATTAACGATGATGTTAACGAAAATACCGTCGTTAAAGGACGGACAAACTGCTCTGTTTCAATTGACGATTACAACCGAAATAACATTAACAGTGTTGACTACTCCAAAAACATCAACAACAATAACATTAACTACAACGGTGACAACAATAAATCTCACGACATCAGCGATAATTACATCAAAGACAGAAACAGGAACGTTCATCGTAAAAAAGGAGACGAAAATGCGACTCGTTCTAATGTTCTGATCAAAATCTTTCGCAACAATAGCAACAACTGCATGGATGAAAAACGCAACAACAACACCAACAATAACAACAACAAAAATTATAACCTCAAAAATCACAAATATTATCCAGACAATATGGACAACTACCGCCTTAATAATAGAAAAACGAAAATTAACGATTTTTTACTCTTCATTAAGCAACAAAAACAGATGATGCAAAACAACCGTGAGAAACAGACAACAATAACCACAACAACATCGTCCCCAACAGCAGCTGCAGACAACAACAAACTGGAAATATATCATTGCAAATTCTGTAACGAGCGATGGATGGAGGCAAAAAACAATTTAATAAAGTTTATTGTCATCATGTACAATCATCAATCAGTATATAAACACCATTCAGACCAACCCTCTCTTCATCGCCATCATCATTTTCATCATCCTCATCATCGTTGTCTTCCTCATCAAGCACGCTCAACTAATTTCAATCCACATCGATCACTGACTCAGAAATATGCCACAGAGCAAATGAAACCATCGGAACAACAAAAAAAGAAGACCGTACAACAAATGCAACTACCAAACTCGCTAAATCATTTGCCCCAAAAGCAAGAAAAAATATTGTTGCAGCAACAAAATCATTCGCAACAAAAACATCAATCGAATCATGAACCATCTCCATCAACAAATATACGTAGACCTAGATTGCCAGAAAAACCTAAGTCACACATGTCAACAGTAACAGAAGATAGCAGCAGCAGCAACAATAAACGCGACACGACAGATAAATGGTCTCTAGATATTAATGCAATAAATTGTGTTGATGAAGAGGAATCTATTCAGAAAGCTGACAACAGGGGAGGCTTGCAATCTATGCTGAACGATTTTATTGATAGGTGCAACATCGTACCGTTGGAGCGGTTATTTGTTATGAAGTTTGTTGAAACTTTCGAAACGTTTGAAAATGAAATTTTTTTTGAAAATCTGAAAACGTGCTATGAAAATCGTCGAAATAAACAATGCAACGAGTATTTTGACAAGAATCCTCAAAAGAATGCTCATGATAGTGACGATGAGGAGGACGACGACGATGATGAGGGCAGCAGTAGCGAAAGTAGCGACACGAACGACGACCTCGTTGAAATCATCGGTAGGTCCTTGATATGTAATTTATGCTGCCTTCACAGCAAGCAACAACTTCAACACAGTCACGTGGATGATGATGTCATCTTGAAAACTCACTCAGACGTTAAAGAGTTGAGAAATAAAAACATCATTAAGGCCGTTGTTGAAAACGTGACTCATTGCCGCAACTGCAGCAATAGTAACTGCAACTACCACAACTGCACCAACAGCAACTGCAACTACCACAACTGCAACTACCACAACTGCAACTACCACAACTGCAACAACAGCAACTGCAACTACCACAACTGCAACTACCACAACTGCAACTACCACAACTGCAACAACAGCAACTGCAACTACCACAACTGCAACAACAGCAACTGCAACTACCACAACTGCAACTACCACAACTGCAACAATAGCAACGTCGGTGAAGTCATCAATGAAATTGCCAACGGGAAGTTTTTAAAAATTTGCTTCAGTGCCTTTCAGAGGCATATAAAAGAACTAAACGTGAAATTGATGAGGATGGTGATGAGGAGAATGAGGATGGTCGTCGAAAATTGGGCCTTCAATAAAGTGGACGACGTAATGAAGGAAGTCGCAACCGATTTCTGTTATAAAGCCATCTACCAATTAAATACGAAGCAAGAAATATTCCTGGCTCATGAACAGACGCATGCCATGTTTTGTCAACAAGACAGGCAACAACGAGACAAACAGCAACAACAAGATAGGCAACAACAACGAGACAAACAGCAACAACAAGACAGGCAACAACAACGAGACAAACAACAACAACAACAAGATGGGCAACAACAACGAGACGAACAGCAACAACAGCGAGACAAGCAACAGCCTCTATGTGCACATCTTGATCAGAAAAATAGAAAGCAACTAAATACGCCACAAAATCAACAACAATGTGAACAACAACAAAGAAATAACCAACAACAACAATCAAAACAACAAAAACTCGACTCGCACATTTGTTGCACCGACAGTAGTTTCGATTTTGATCGATTTATAGACAGTAAGAATTTTTTTAATATTAGCTCTAGGATTTCATATTTAGCAAGATATTTTTTTCAGATGGTATAAAATGATGATTAAGATGATTAAAATAAGGAAGATGATGTCGAAATTGATTGAAATGTTGATGAAAATAATGTCTATTAAAAAATTTACAATATTGTAACGAGACTGACTTTGAAGAATGTTGCTAGAGCAGGTAATGTTGTTTGGATGATTTTGAATGAATGTCAGTTTGGATCAAAATTTTCAAAATTTCGAATTAGTTCTCGCAATTTGAAAAATTTAATATTTACTGTACAACGTTTATTCGTTTTTTAATTCAACTTATTTGTTATATTTTTAATTCAAATAATTTTGTTAAATTTCGTAAAATGAAGCAAATTAGTTACTGGAATCATATTTTTTAAATGTAAAAAAGTTATGCGTTAATTCAAGATCTAAAAACTAACTTGTTTGTTTAATAAATTTTAACTAGAATGTTGTTTAATTAAGATGTTGTCTCAATAAAATCTCTGCAGATATAAAAGCCTTGAGTTTGCTGCTTGTTGCAGACTCCAGAACAACCTCAACAAGTGCTCCATCAAACAACAACAACTCTTCAACGTCGTCGAAAAGCAAGCACATCAACAACAACAACAGCGACAACTACAACAAGCGAAACCACAATTTCAAACTAGCTTCGAGTTTTTTCAAACAGCCACGCAACAACAACAACTTGCAGAAGAATCAATCGAACATGAAACCAATAAGTTCACCGACGCTGGACAGAATGCACCCAACACGAACCAACATGGATTCCGGCAAACTGCCAGCCAAACAGAGTTCCGTTCCCATGCGAACGAGCAAAAAACGTTCGACACCAACACGACGAACCCCTCCCACTTGGAAGCCCCTGCCCGCCATTAAAGAGGTGGACGTCAGCAAGTCACCCGCCGAATCCCTGAAGCCACTGGATCAACGAGTGTCGTCGTTTCTCAGGAGAGAGAAGTTATCTCCCTCTCCGTTGCAGTTGGAACGGCGCGCAAGTGAACAGCAGCAGCAGCAGCATAAACACGACGACGCCCATGGACATCACTCGTTTGAAAAGTTGAGAGAGAACACGACAACCGTCAACATGCTGACAGGCGCCGCTGACACACCTGCAGAGAAGCATTCACCGAACAATCTCTACACGACGTACACGCGACGTATATCTTCACCTAAAACCGAACATCACTACCCACATCAAGATCATCGTCTTGAACAAAACTCGCCACTGCACCATCATCAACCCCACCATCCCTTCTACAAACAGCACAAGCAACCTCAACACAGTCCCAACATCCACCAGCACATCAAACGACAACAACTGAAACAACAACGACACCGTGCTGAGTCGTCGCCAAAACGTCATCAAAGACACTCGCAGCAGCAACAACAGCCTTTATCAATGCAGCAACAACTACAGAAGCAACAACTACAGCAGAAACACTTGAATCAACAACTGCAGCAGTTAAACCGTCATGAACACCAAAAATATCTCCCATCATTTCAACAGCAACCGATGTATTATACAGCCGCACCGCCGGTTCAACAACCATTCACTCAAGATGGAGTACCCTTACTCCAACTGCCACCAACCAACTTCAGCACATCCCCCGACACGTTGCCCTTCACGAGGACTTCCTCCCGACATCTCTACACCAACGAGTTCTCTCCAGCCGACACGTCTTTCCAACAAGACCAACAACTACTTGAACAGCAACGACAGCAGAACAACTTCTCAGGGTTCGACTCTCAACAACGCAGGAGAAGGCACTTTAACCTTTTCTCATTTGATAGCGACGTGGAGCAAAGGGGATGGCTTCAAACTGTTGAGAGCGACTTATGCCCTCCAAAATTCCAAAGGATTTGTCTCTTCACGTCCATACTGCTCCTAACACTTGCGATGAACATTTTCATTCTGATATGCGGCGACGAGCACATATACAGGGAGGCAGTGTACGTCTGGATGAATAGTCTTCTGTTGTGTCTCTTCATTCACGTGGTCTTCGGTGAGGTCATCAAGTGCATTGCCATTGCCTTCGTCTGGACGTACCTGAATAACGATTTACTCATGTGATTGCTGGTCAGTTGCTGGTCAGTTGCTGGTCAGTTGCTGGTCAGTTGCTGGTCAGTTGCTGGTCAGTTGCTGGTCGTTGCGGGGATAATAAGATAAGATAGAAGATACTCTCCAGAAATACACAAAACACACACGTAATGAGGATTGGTGATGATAATTGTGATGACGATTGTGATGAATAAGACGATGACGGATTGGGGAAAATGTTGTCGACATGTCTATTAGCAATAATATTATAACATCACTTTCTTACAAAAAATTGCGAATATGTCTCTTTGCGTTAATACGCACACACTCCACACACACACACACACACACACACATATATATATATATATATATATATACACACACACGTACCCGCACACATGCACACACACACACAGACAGGAAAAAGAAGGCAGCTAGCCAGCCAACCAGCCATCAATCAGTCATTATATTTTCCATCAAAATAATTGCCTCGGGTTTTGTTTACTTTCTACAAATTTATTATTTCATATACATACTATTATTTGTTCGTTTACTTTTTATTTTGTTTTTTTTTAATAATTTTTTTCTAGTTTATTACTGAATAAGGAATATGTCTTAGCGGACATAGTAACTTTATTCATGAGAAAAATTGTTACATTGTAATTGAAGTTTTACAATTTACACACAAACACACACACATACAAATACACACTGACATACACCTAAATACACAAACACCCTCATACACACAAACATACACACAGACAGACAAACACAAACATGTAAATGTATACGAAAATGTTTTACGTATGTGTGGCCGCTTTGTGATATTATAATATAATAATAATTAATAATAATAAGAATTAATAATATTATTATAATTTTGTTTATAGAGCGATGCTAATGAATAATATTGGCCATACCTTCAGATAATTACAAAACCAATAACTTCATTTCATTTAATTAGGCCGGTAAACTTGCACTGCTAATGGGTCACATGGTTTTGATATACTTCTGTACAATCAAAAAGCACTCAACATTATGTAGCCATGAATTGAAAATTATGTTAATTTGATAAAAAAATCTATAGAGTTGATTATTTATTAGCTAATATATCATATATATGGCCATTATTATAATGTGAATTAACTATGGATGTCGAAAATGTATGTAAAACTGAATTTAACGTTGAAAGAGTTTATTGTTTTAAATTTTGAAGTTTTTTTCAACCTTGGTTTAATCAGTTTTTAGTTATTTCTTCACAATTTCATAGATAAAGGTTTTATGTTAGTTAGGTTTCAGGTGAGATTCAATGGAAGTTTTATGAAAAAAAATTGTTACTACTTAAATTTTGTGAAAAATTTACATTAAGAATGTACAACAATGACAATTCAGCAAAAAAATTAAATAATATCAAACACTCATATAGAATAGCGTTTAATGGCAAATCATTTTCTCTATATTTAAAATTTTAAAAAAGTAATGCATGATTTTATAACTGAAACCTCTCGTTTCAAATTAACTACATCGTTACTAAAAAATATTTGTTCTAAGACTAAAGAAAAACTAATCAATAGAATCATAATAAAATAACGAAACAAAACACGCAACCAGCAACACGCAACCAGCAACACGAGCGAATTGATTCAATTAGTGCCACGTGAGAAGATTACAATTTG
This sequence comes from Helobdella robusta, assembly GCF_000326865.2. Classification (NCBI taxonomy): domain Eukaryota; kingdom Metazoa; phylum Annelida; class Clitellata; order Rhynchobdellida; family Glossiphoniidae; genus Helobdella; species Helobdella robusta. Next base: position 335,565 of record NW_008705331.1, on the reverse strand, counting down.
AAAACACGTTGCGTAGTGTTAATAATGTTGTAACAATCATGGTATCATTAATCACTTTTAATTAAAGCTGATATAAACAACACACACACAGACACACATAGATACACACACGCACACACACACATAGAAATAAATATAATAGTGAACTAATAATGGAATGCATGTTGTTATATGAAATGTGAAATTTAAATTATTAACAAGACGAAATAAAACTATGAAATCAATTCTGATCCTAAAAATTTAAATATTATTAAAAAATCTAAGTTGATAATAATGAATTAATCAAGAAGGTGAAAAAATCAAAAAGCCAAAACACAAAAGCTCACAAAGTTATTCAACCCTATTCATTTTTTAAATCCTGAAATAGCTTAAAACGAAATTTTTAAATAAAAAAACCTCCCAAAAATTTCGATTTTAACAGATCGTCATTTCAACACACACACCAGACACACACACACAGAAATCCACACAAATAACACGCATACACACACGCACGCACATACAAATCCACACCAATAACACACACACACACAAATAACACACACGTACCCCATACACACACACACTATACAGACACACACACATATACATACACACACTTCACATGATGCATATCGATTGGTGTTTACTTGATGTTTTCATATATTTCAGTGCTGTTTAGAATATAATATAAAAATTATTTCAACTTAATTTTTTAGGAATTTAGCGGTTATGTTCGAAAATCGCCAAAAAACTTTCAAACAAAAATAAACAATAAACAAACAATCACATAAACAAGCAACACACCACAGTCGAACAAACATACAAATTCCACTTACAAACATAAAAACATACATACAAACAAACACATACAAACAACAAAACTTACGTCTTTTGACCAATAATATTTGGCTTAACCAAATTGCTGCCAAGATTCGGATCAATGTTACTATATAGTGCCACATTGTTGTTGTTGCTACCGCTGTTGTAACTTTTCTCAGTGGCTGGCTTTGCTTTTTTCATCTGCGAGTTGTGAAAAACGCATTTTATTAAAAAAAAATAATAAAATCAAATCAACAGAATTAAGCGAAACGTTTGAGTATATTTCGATGCGGTATTCTGAAAATTAAATTTTAGAGATTTGTTTGAAAATTTTTTGATAACATATACACGCACGCACACACACACAACACACACACGCACGCACACACGCACACACACATACACAAACACACAAAATGAATTTTAACGTACGTTATATTTAGTAACGTAAAGAAGCACGGCTTTGTACACGAACGTGTATTGCTTCTCCGTTTGCACCAATCCCGCCCGCTGATTTCGAATATCCATCAGGAGTTTTGGAATGTCTATGATGCAGCCCAATCCTGGAAAAGTTTTATTTTGTTTGGCGTGTTTCTGTGTCGTCGTCGTTGTTGTTGTTGTTTGGCAGGTAGTTGTTGTTTGTGTAGTTGGCTAGTTGTTGTTGCTGCTGTTGTGGATGTTGTTGGTGCATCTTGCAACAACATCATTGCAACATCATCCAAACAAGACAACAACACACAACTTCAAAATCAATATCAATTTACAACAACAACAACATCAGCAATAGCAACAACAACAACAACAACATCAATTTACATCCTCAACAACGACAACAACACCATCAATTTACAACAACAACAGCAACAACAACAACACCATCATTTTACAACAACAGCAACAACAACAACAACATCAATTTACATCAACAACATGAAGACACCTTCCCGATGTATTTGGTTGATGATGAGGTCAATGAGTATAAATGTACCTGTCCTCCCTATGCCGGCACTGTTGTTAAAAATTTCAAAACGAAATCACAAAATGAAAGTTGATGTGTTTCTTTTGGAAATTTACTCATAAGAAACTGTTCTATATTTCATTTGGGAGATAATTTCCCCTTTCTGAAAACAATCTAAAAGTTTGCTACATAAATTTTGCAAATGTTTACCGGAAAATATTTCAAAATAAAGCAAAAAAATGCTACACCAACCTGCAATGAATAAGCCAGGGGGAGGATTGATTATTTTGCGATATCTTACCCGCCTGCCTGTTGATCTCCAACACAAACTCCACCACCCCAGTGGCATCTTTGGGAGTGCACTTGTCGGGCCATTTACGGTGATGGTACTGGTAAACTGTTCGTTTTTGCTGGTAGGTTATGTTGGATGGTGTTGTTGGTGGTGTTGTTGTTGATGTGGGTGTTAGGTCTGTTGTTGTTGTTGTTGATGTTGGCGTTGTTGGAAAAAATAGTGTTGCTTTTGTTGTTGGTGTCGTTGTTGAAGAAGATGGTGCTGGTTTTGCTGTTGGTTTTGCTGCTGTTGTTGTTGATGTTGGATAATGTTATTGGTGTTGGCTGTTTGGCTGGCGTTGCATGTTATTGTTGTCGATACAAATGTTGCAAAATCTGTGCGGTCTCGATAAAGGAAAGATATAAAACATGTAAAAAAAAGTTAATAACACAAAACAAACGTTATTATGGAACAGCGTGAACACACGCAAAGTGTAGTCTTTGTAGTCAGTAGACGATTCTGTGGTAACCGATAGTGGTCCTTTGTACAGGTCGACCATTAGAGGTTCCGCTGTTTCTGACCAATACAAAAAGCATTTGTTCTGTTGAGGTTGAAGTTTTGTTGAAATAATATAACCCAATTACAATTTTTATAATTTAAATTGAAAATATTATATACATTTTCAAGTTTATTTTGCATTTTATTGCGCAAGACAGTCTGTTCATTCAATCATTCATCCAGTCAACCAACCAACCTGCCAAAAAGCCAACCAACTAACAAATCAATCATCCAACCAACCAACAAACCAATCAACAAACCAATCATTCAACCAACCAACCAGCCAACCAATCAACAAACCAATCATCCAACCAACCAATCATCCAACCAACCAACCAACCAACCAGCCAACCTTTCCGTTTTCAATCAGTTCAGTAGTCATGACGATGATGTTGACATTTTCTTGCCAGACCATGTTCCAAAAATCATGAATGGTCACCTTGACACAGCCCTGACAGGCTATGTAACTTTTGTGGATGTGTGGTAGTGTCTGTCTGGCCTACACAACAAAAAATGGTTCCTTAACTTTATTATTATATTTTAATTATATTAATAAATGTGATCAAATATTTCAGAGTGTCCCCCCAAACCAACATTAATGTAGTTAGCGTTAATGTAATCAGAGCCTGGTTCAGACGGGTTGACGTTCAGTAACTTTACCCTCGTATCATCATCTGAAATTTAAAAATTTATTTACAAAATCATTATTCTATTAACTTATTTTAAAATGATTTTTTATTTATTTGAATTTTACTGCCGCGTTCTCTTTGAAACATCGTTCTCATCGGTATGATGACGCTAATTCTAACGATGGTAAAAATAATAAGAATTATGATGGTGATATACTTGATACAATTATATAATAATAGTGATAAATATATGTTAACAATTTCTGTCACTAATTACGTATAGTTTTTGCTGTTATAACTTATAATAATTATAATATAATTATAATAATGTTTAACGGCAATTATGAATTGAGATCTCCTTGAAAGTCGAAAGATAATTTGCTAGACTACGTCTTGTCTCAGTGAACATTCCCTCTATTATTAAAATAATAATTATAACAATAATAATAATAATAATAGAAACAATAATAGCAGTTATAATTATCATTTTTATTTCTGTCTTAGTAAAAAACCTCCGTCCCAAAACCAGGAGTCTGGTGCTATGTTGATAAAATGAAATTGTTCCAATCTTAGCATTTGTTTATAAGCTAGCTGGCAACTTGATTGACTCTTAATTAATATATTAATTAATAAATTGATTATAATAATACAATTTAATATCACCTATATATTATAATATTTAAGTAGGTATAGATTGATCAAGCATATATTAATTAATTACCTAACTTATTACGGAAAAAACGGGAAATTTTGTTAATAAAATGAATTTGATGATTGTATTAATTGTTAGTTTAAAAATTAACAAGCTGTTTATATTTAATCGGTATCGTAAAATATATAGCTAGATTGAATGAAAAACTTGTAAAATTTTTGAGTAAGAGATTTATTTAAATAAAAGAACAAATAAATAAAAAAACAATAAGAGAAATGGGGATAATGTGCAAATTTTTTCCAATTAAACGATCAACAATCTAAAAAAATTAATTTTGTTTGAGTTTACTAACAAGGCAGTATATTTCTGTAGCGGTTTTTAACTTTATTCTCGGGTGCGTAGCCGGCTGTCATCGGTTTGTTGCTCGCCTCGTTGTGCTCCATCGTCTGCACATGCTATTTCGATTGTTTTTGGGTTATTTTTTGGAGATATGTCACATTATTATTGAATTTTTTTAATTTTTAAATAAAAATCAAAAGTTTTGGCCGGTTTAAAAATGAATATTTTTAAATCAAAAAAACCTCAAATTCCTCCCAAAACCCGTTCCTCTTTTTGTCTCTGTCGTCAAATTCCTTTTCAAGTTCTGCAATCTTGGATTCCAGGTTTTGGATTGCAGTCGCGCCAGCTACACAAGACTGATATGGTAATTAATTTATTAATCTATTCATTGTTTGCTTATGTATTCGTTTGCGATTTTATTAATCATTCATGATATGCATTGTACATTACCTTTCCTCGATGAAATTATTTCAGTATATATATAATCTAGTCATTAATGTTTATTACTTTATAAAAAATAAAAAAAAAAAAAAAAAAAAAAACTTCAGCAACCTTTCATGTTTGTTTATTTCATGTTTGTTTAGAAATTTAAAAAAATTGAAAACATTTCTTGAAAAACCTTCTGCAGCCTAAAAGAGTAATTGTTGTTTTTCTTAAACATGACGACCAAATCGTGAGTACGATAGTAGTCTACGAGTTCTGTCAGCGACGGGAAGCAATTCAATCCATCTCCAATACTGTACAATCCTTTCTGGAGTCGTGAATGCAACAGGGATAAATTATTCTGATTCTAATTTATTTCATCAAATAATTTTTTTTTTATTTTATTTAAAAAAAAGAAACTTTGTTAAGAGAGAAAAGAATTATTCACACCTTCTTGCTGATGATGACGTGAATAACATCGTGATCCTTGTTTAGATAGCAAAGTACGAACTGGCCAGATTTTTTGGAACTTTCGCGAATGAGAAAAGAGCCTTCTTTCTTCAAGTTCTTCAACATAACTTCCGATTCTGTACATGTCAAGTTTGCGTGAAACCACCTATGAAAGACGAAAAGTTATTTGTACAACTCATTTTAGTCAAAAAAAAGTCTAAACAATCATGTTTGTTTAGTTTCATGTATGAAAATATTCGATTTCAGCCAACAACTTAACCTTTCCCCGCGATATTTTTGCGCGGGAAGTGGATTTTCAAGATGAATAACTTTTCCGTTACTTTCCCTCAGATTTCCTCTACCTAATCCATTCACGTAGTAATCTATCAGCTGTGGTAAACTGGCAAACTGTTCCCCGCCGTAGAGGTCAATGAAGTCGTCGGTCTGTTGAATTTTGATGTGGATCACTTCGTCATTTCTTCTGACTGACAGTGTGAGATGATCTGCACTGGATGAACTTGGTCGGATGAGGAAGCTGCCATCTCTGCCCTCCGTCATCAGAAGTTCTGAAGCCTCAACTCCAGTGATGTTCCGATGGATGCACTTTAACCTTATATTTAAATTTTAGTTTGTATCTTAATGTAGCATTTGCTAACATGATCTAAATTCTTGTACAATTAGTTTGAGTAAATTTCACGTTTATATTGTTTCATTTGTTAACATTTAAGCTGCAATACAAAAAATGTTGACGCAAATCTACGAAAGTGAAATATAATTAATGTTAATTAACGTAAAGACAAGCCAAAATTTTACAAAGCTGTCACTCGAAGTTTTGATTATTTTTGTTTAAAATGACAAAACTTAAAGAAAATTTATGGTTAAAAAACACATATTTTGGAAAATCAAACAATGATTTAATTATTTATTCGTAGAGGTTAACTCCTAAAAGTTCTTCATCACCACGCAAATTCTAGCAAAGTAGAAAGAAACCAAAAAATGATTACGCTAATCAATAAACTTCTCACATTATCACTTTATACAGAGCACCAGGCTTAACTTTATAGATCGAGTTAGTTTGATTTGCCTAGCTAGCATTTGGTTTACAACATACTCAGTGGTGATTCAACCGTTTATGGTACAGAATTTCTATAACAAATAAACTGTACTGACCTAACCTATACAAAGAAAACAACGGGCGAACACATGGCTAGAAGATAAAAAAAAGTTTGTTTCCAACGTTTAGTTGTTTTTAATTAGATTATTACACACAGGCAAGTCGCTTTACCCATATCATTTAATGTGTTAAGTAGCGAATTCGAACATTTTTGTAAATGTTGATCCCATTTTTTTCTAAACTCCGGTTAAACTGTCAGTATTATCTCAAATACGGTACAAATTTAGTCATTGATTTCTGCACGGTCGTTTGATAATTTTTTATTGAAATGCTGACCAAAAAATATTTGAATAATTACGTTTCCGTTTTTAATAAAAAACAATAACCCGAAATAACACAATTTTTTTTCATGCTGTGAGGAATGAACAAGTGTCACATTGATAACGGTAAACAACTTTGGAAACTAACGCTTGTGATGACATGATCTGTATAGAGCTATAGGATGGAAATAAGCACTAATATGCTGCAGTCTAAATATATGCAGTACTGTCTATTATATCTTGGATGGGTCAACCGATATTCATTTTATTTTAAAATAACTGTCACTTGAATATAAAGACAAACTAAAAGTCAATGAACTTTCAACTAGTAAACAAACTTTATTAAAAAAAATTAGTTTGAATGTTAACAACGGCAATTGTAATAATTATTCCCCGACAATTAAATATTTCAATTTACTTTAATATTTAAGCTTAATTAGCCATTATCTGCCTTGATATTATTAACAACAGCAGTTAAACTTCCTACTTCGCTTAATACGCTTGTAACGTAAATTAAACAATACGTGATGTGTGTGAGTTGCTTGTTTGATCAGCACTAAAAACATATTTAATTACTACTATATATGGCATACATTAATGATGGTGAATCACATTTGAGCTGATATATATTAGTGCAATTTGTATATATAACATATTGATGTGTTTATATATGACAAGCATACATAAATTATAATAATATTATATAATAATTATTATATATCATATGTATATATACATACATATCGATAGATATACAACTAATTGTTCTACAATGTGTGCCATATAAACTGGCAATCTAAACCAGCCTGAACAATGGACTTCAGGCTGGTTTAGATTGCCAGACAGACTTCAACTTATATACACACACACACACACACATACACATACACACACACATACACACAAATATCTTACGTCAAACTCGATAAAAAATCATAGTTCAATAAGAAAATTATATAGTTAAGTGGTGTGCAAACAGCGTAATAAAAATATGATACAAAGGGAAATCGAGGCATGCCTGAACCTCAAAGTTCTTAACAATGCCGATGCTTTTTTGAAATTCTTGTCCAGTACGATACAGATATTAAGGATATTTAGACCAGAATGGAACGTTTAGATTATTGTAAGACTACCTAAAAAACTTGTTTGACTATTATTACAACGACTAAAATCTTGCAGGCAAATAACAAACCATTACAGTCTCTTTGCGAAGTTTTAACTCGAGAAGAAAATGAAATTTTGTGTTGGTCAGAAAGAAATGAATGAACGAACGACGTTATTGCCTTTACATGGGCACACTAACTGAATGTTAAATACGAACAGTCTTGAATTTGTTCCAACATTTTGACACCGATATTATAAGTTTTTTCCACTTCATCATCAATTATAGTTAGCTGTCGACCTCAATGAAATAAGATTGTTTTTCTTTATCAATACTTAATATGAACGAGTTAGAATAAAATCCTTTTAAAATAAAACGAAATCTATAAATATATAAGAAAATAATACAAATAAAACAAGAAGCAATTAGATATCACAGTTTTCTCGCACTGATTTGAAAATTTTCTTGGAATTCTCAGCTAAAATAAAAAAAAACGAAAAATTCAAAAGTTATCCAAAAAAACTGAAATTAATTTAGTCACGAAACTAATTGTGAAACTTGAAAATTAAAATAATTGTGAAACATTAATGAAATCATCCCGTCACAAAAGCAACCTTTAACGTGGCAAACTTCGGCATCCAGTCCTATACTTAGCAGGAAATCCAGCCAGAGAATTTGCTTGGAGGATAATTTATCACCAGGACCTTTCACTTCCGCAAACTTTTTAGAAGAAAAATTTTAGACAAGTAAAAGATTTTCGTGTTAGATGATGTAAAATGCAGTAAATTTAAAGCACATGAGATGCAAAAAAAATTATTTCTCAGACCTAAAATCTAAAAAAGTGGAAACCTAATTTCCACCTTGACACGGCGTTGGGAGGGATTCCAGACGATAAGATCAGGCACTCCCCCAGTGACGTACCTCATGTTTTGAGCCATCCTCATGAATATGCTGGACAACTTCTCGGGCCCAATACTTCTTACAAGACCCTGTGCAAATGTGCATTAGTGGGAAAATTTATCTATCGCAATAACAAGGTGTTGTATACACAAGTTGGCTGGCTTCATTCGTTGCTTATTATTTTTATCCGTTCGTGTTCGTTCGTTTGTTTGTTTGTTCAATCATTTATTACTTTCAAAAAAGCACACAAAAAAGATAATACAAACAACACAAGTTTATCTGCAAATGATTATCTAATTGATCTTGAGTTGTGTACTCATCATCATATGACCTACCTTGACATGTTCCACGCCAGTGAACAGTTCCCAGTTAATCCAGGCACATATCACTCCATAATTATCCGACCAACATTTTTCTAACATTTCATCCAGTTCCTAAATGGGGCACATAGATAAAAAAATATTATCACCATGTAACTGGTGAGAGCAACAATTCCTAAGAAAAAAAATAGAGTTGTAAAACCTCCAACAAAACATCATGATGAGCGGAGATCTCTGAATTTGAACACGGTCACTGGATAAGAAAGCTAGGTAATGCTTTCAACTATTTTGACATTTCACCACCACTACCACCACCGCCACGAAATAGAGCATGATAAAACATCCAAATCAGAACCAATCATCTAGATATTTAAACAAGACACCCAATACATCGAAATAAAACAACACAAAGTAGCAGAACATCGCAAATATTAGCCACCTCTTCAGAAGCATGGGATATCCACTGATACCTTTTATGAAATTTTTCCTTTCGTTTTGGGTAGAAATCATGTGACCTGAAATCTAGGGGGGCCATTTGGAAGTTGTCGTAGAAGACGTCAGGTATCGACGACATGAAAACAACATCCCACGACAGCAGCATGAATAGTGTCGTTAATGTTATCCCCTCTCCATGTATACCTGGATATTTTGAAATATCATCATTAAGTCAGCCACCATTTTCACCATAGTACCATCCTTATATCCATCAACATAAAATAATAATCGGTAAACAACTCCTCCACTCATATTACCGACAAGATCATCACCAAATTATCATGAAAGCACAGCAGACCTTCTGGGTAGCCGATAGTAGCATAGTAATCAAGGGCAACTTGTTCCACCCTACCTGCAGTCATCATGACGTCATCGTTCTCACCACCCCCGCCACCCTGGACGACCCACATAGAGGGCGCCACAGCGTTAACTTTGAAGAGTTGCTGCCCTGTTGTTGTGACCTGAAATATGAAATAAAAAAAATTAAAATTAGAGCATTTTAAGCTTGTAGTAGTAATTTTACTTGGATCGTTTTGCCAAAATCAAAAATGAAAGTTAATTCTCAAAAATGTAATTCACGTCTGCATACATGAAACAAACAAAAAATACAAAGTAAGATAATTAAAAGTTGAACCAGAAAAGTTTCTAACATTGAGAGGGGCCTGTATGAAGTTCATAACATCAATCGCTATCATCTCACGCATACTTTCTTGAGACCCCTCAGCAAGCTTCTTACTTTTGGACGCAAGAATTTTTTTTGCTCGGTGCAGTAGGTCCAATCGGTGGCCCACCTTCACCCAGGGGTCATTGAGGGCCTCCTTTATGTAATCCAGTGCCTACAAAAAATTACGATTAATGATTTTAGTTACAACTTTAAAATGTTTTTTATGTGGTGAATCATGATGATTAAATTACAAAGGTTCAAAATTTCTTTAGAAGTCTAAAACATCCTAAATCTTTTAACAAACTAATTAACCGGCTTTTTACATTAACAAAAACTAAGTAAATATCTATACATTCTCCTCATTCACATTATCCACAGCCAACCAACCTTTGTAGGGTTTTTCAGATGAAAATCCAAATTAAGAGTAATTCTATCAAACCAACGACCCCTATAATCTAAATGATAAACTTCCTGGTTCAACAGCTGGCTCAGCAGTTTAACGGCATCCTCATAACGCTTGAGGAACTGGAGAAGACTGACTGCCTTGTTTAGGATTCTGATGTATGCCGAAGATGCTGTGTAGCATCTTAAGAAGGCCGGGAGGGCTCTGTTGTGCCTGAAAAATTTTTTTTTTTATTACACATCATTATTTTAATTATTAAAATTTATTATATTATTATAAACTAAATAAATTATTTTATATATAAATATCAGAATAAATTATTTAAATTAATTCTTAAAATCTCGAATTCAAAAAATTTTTTGAAATAAGCTGATGCACTCAGAAGATACAATGGAGATTAGCATGGCAATCCTAGGTTTGACATTGAAAATTGAAATTATTACTAAAAACTAAAATATGCTTATAATACATTACAAATTAAGTATTAAATCTAAATTATCAAAAAATCTGACTTTGTAACAATCTCATCATTCAATGAATAGTCTTCAAATCTGTGTCTAATATCTGTATACACTTTTAGAGCATCTTCATAGCTTTTTTTCTCCATTTTGTGCCAAAATGTCGACTCGTGTTCTAGAATCTCTTCATACCTTTAACAAATAAAATCAGAATAGAACAAAATTTTAAAAAAATATATCATGTTATAACAGTTAATATAACATAGGGTTATTATACAAGCTATATAAATAAAACAAGCATTACAAAATGTAAACTGTATTTTAATCAAGTATAAGAATAATTTATGAAGTAAAAATGAATATAAAACAATGATGATCGAAACTGAAGTTAATAACTCTCATAAAAAAATCATTTGATACAATATAAAATCGAAATTTCGAAATTTAATCAGAATACCTAATTTTAATATATTATCATAATAACAAATGTATTGAACATACATTAACAAAACACACGCACACACACACACGCGCGCGCACAAACACACTACACACACAAACATGCACACACACACACAAACTCATATACTAACATGATCAAATCATTCTTAGATTGAAACAATTTTGTAGTCCTGTTGATGTTATAATCAGGGTATTTTACCTTTCCATTGGACGTTTGTAGCATTTGGAAACTGAATAGATTAAAATAATGTGAATAATTTTAAAACCATTTATTGAAAATTTAACTAGAATTTAAATTTTTTAAAATCAATCTGATAAAAAATGATCTTTAAACAACGAGAATTATTTTAAGAACAACGCTAAACCAAAAAAAAAATTAAAAAAAACTGAAAAGCTATGTTACCAACATCATCTGTTGGGCAGATAAATCATCATCGGAAAGAGTGTTGTTGAGTGAAGAGAGAATGAGAATCCTCATAAAAGTTGACCTCCTGACCTTATTCAACTTATAACAATGCCCCAATATTGATTTGGCTCTGTGTAAAAACAATAAAAACAAACATAATTTATGAGACTTTCCATTGGCTTTCGATAAAATACTTATGACACCAAATTATTTAGAAATCTGTCATGGCAAAACATAGATGAAAACTATAAATGAATGACTTAGTACAACCAAGTAAACCTTAATAGAACAACATTTGGCAAGCTATCATCACCAACAGCAGTTCTTTTGAAAAAATTTTTAATTGAATTTGTCTTGGAATGATTAATAATGGCGGCAATCAAATCACTTTTTGACGACACTGCATCCAGTCTCAAAGATTTGCATAAGGATTTCAATTCAGGTGCAAGTAGACATTTCAAAACTGTATTTAAATCTGTCAGCTTTGTCACTGAAAAAGAAAACAGTCAATTTTTCTAAACAAAATGCTCATACAAATTCTTAAATCTTAAAATGAAATGTACCATCATCAATGAGACCCAGCAAGACTAATGAGTCTAACACATCTATCAAGTTTTCACTGATGTCATTGTATTTTATTTGATCCAGTCTTAACCAACAAAACTTACGAAGGTACAACCTCGTGAAGAGTTTCTGTTGGGGAACTGTACGTGAATGTAGCAACAAAATACAAATAAAAATAAATTTTAAAATTAAATAGAAGTAAACATAAAAATGTTAGCGAACTAAACATACTAGTTAATTTATGAAGGAACAAATTTACAGTTTCTCTGTCGCTTTCATCAAAAAGATGTGAATGAAATGCATCACCCATTGTTGTTACAATCATCATTTTGAAGTTTTCAATGTAGTATGGTAATGTATTTGAATCTAACTTCAATGGAGTTGTGATGTTATTATTATTATGATCACTAAGTTTTATTGGACACATTGTTAATGCAGAAGATGGTGTAATGGAAGTTTCTAAAGTTGATGTGGTAGATAATGATGATTTGGTTAAAGTTAAAGGAGTAACATCACCTATGGACGACTGATTATTCTTGGTGCATGAATTTGCACCAGTGGTATTAAATTCTGACTCATTCAACTCACTAAACAGTGAATCATCATCCTTTATGAAGTCTTCAAAAGAGGTATCAAGTGATGTGCTTTCATTCAAATCACAATTTTTATTTTTCATATCATCACTAGCCAATCCAGCTTTAACAGCAGAAGTACTGCCAGCAGTTGCAACAGTAACATCATCTCCACAACAATCCTTGGTTGGTGATTGTTGCATTGCTATTCTTGTTGAACAAAATGCCTCATCAACTTTGTCACAGTTATTTCTGCTAAATGAACCTGATGATGTCATCATGGTCACACACTGAAGGTCTGATGATGTCACGCATGGAAGGTCTGATGAAGTCACACACGGAAGGTTTGGTGGTGATAAATCCGTAGTCCCACTGACATCAAACATGGCGTCCCATCTTCGCTGCTGCAGTGCGAACAAATCTCCCAGCGGTTTGTAGCAACACTGACGGCTCTTTTTACTAATGAAATCAAGACGGACGGCCGGGTTACTACTGCAACTGCTGCTGCTACTGATTGGCACCTCATTAGATTTTTGCCTTTTCAACCTCCGAAAAGTGTTTTTTGATTTGTACATCATTCAATCACACATATTTATATTTTTACCTAAAAAAAGCACCGAGCTAGGATCGAAAACTTGTTTTGTTTTTCGAGGCAAATTAAATTTAAAAATTGTACTTTTAAACGCAAGTTTTAAAAGTGACGATAAGTTTGGATAAGAAATTTTAATAACAACGGGGCAAAACCGTTTTATAAAAAATCCCAAAACCGTATACTTAGAGTACCGGAAAAATTTGGCAAATCAGGAATTCCGTTCTTAAGTTCTTACAAATTAGCCTTCACATCAACGTCTCATAGATTAATGTAGGTTTTTATTAACGTTGTAAGTTAATCAATGCAATTTCCAGTTAATTGTCAATCAAATTCACATATGCTCATGTGTTAGTTATCGATTTGTGATAGGATTTGCGTTATCACATTATTACGTTACATTAATTGCATTAGTTCCAGCATTTTTATATAAATAGCAAAAAATAGCAAACCTATGATAGGTACTACAGTCAGAGATTTGCGCAATTAACATTGGAACCATGTCAGTGCCCAGTAACAAAGCAAGACATTGCACTTCTACTTATCATCTGAGCCCACAAATTTAGGTTTAATGACCAAACAGTTGATAAGTGGTTTATAACAGCGTAGTTCGCTAACAGAAGAAGAGAGGCCTTGAGGGAAAGGAATTGTCACGTGCCGTTTACTGAAGCATGTTCGTTGCATGTCCTATGGCGAGCTCTACCGAATTCAATTTGTATGAATTCCTTGCACGCGTCCACACATGCCTTCACAAACATCAACAAAAAAGCAATCACAGTGTCGTCGAGTATGACGTCCTGGCAGAGACGTAGTCTAATAATGGAGAAATTTCAAAATATGACCAGCCCATATTAAAAATATTGTAAAATCAAAAATTTTTATTTTGGATAAGCGTGTGTAAACAAATCCGATGCAAGCTAATTTTGGCGAGCACTTTGTTTCAAAAATTATCTGTGTATTGTCACGAATAAAAGGCGGAAATAAACATCAACGGAGTGTATCGATCGCACTTACCTTAAGTAAATAGACACTGAATTTGCATCATGACTGTCCTTATAAGCTCGCTGTTCATCACTTTGCAAGATAGTTTACATTTTCAAAGTTTATTCGAAATAAAACTGCTAGGTTTTGAATAAATCGCTTCAATTTTCAAGATGTTTTCATCAACATGAATGTTTCAGATATCAGAAAATTATTTGTAGTAAACACTAATGAGATTTTAGAAAGTGCTAGGCGAATTGGTGCAAAAATAAATTTGAATAAGGAAGAAATTGTAAATTCATCAAATTTAGTGGTTCCTATGGACGAATCATCTCTTGCGAACAAGACGAATGCCGAAAGAAGATATTCTTCTTATTCCAACTACCTGAGAAGCGACAGATACTTGCAAAATACTCGCACCAGCGTCAGCGACGACAGTTACATATTGGAGAGGAAGTTGTTTGAATCAATGGATGCTCTGTCAGTTATCGGGTTGGTTGAAATTTTTTTGAAACTTTTCAAATTAGCATAATTTGAATTTATTTGGAATATACAAATAACATCATAGCATCGCTCTATCTTACAATTTAATTCGACTCAGAGTCAGACATTGTTTCGATACGAACCGGACTTTTGCCAACCGAATCATTTGGAGCATTCTCGTTCTATTCAGTGTGTCTGTGGCTGTCTACCAAATTTACGACCGCGTCAACATGTACCTCCAACTTCCGACGTCAACCGAAGTTAGTGTCGTCTCAGCAAAAATGTTGAACTTTCCACAAGTGACCGTGTGCAACAACAATTACATCAAACTCTCTGCTGCCAGAGAGAAAGGTTACATTACGATCTAATTTAGGACAATTTAGGATAAAATCTCATTCGCATGAAAGTTGACTTTTGCCGATGCAATTTATTTCATCAAGTTGTTCATGCACCCAGGTTTGGTCGAATATTTCAAGCAGTTCATGCCCCCATTTAGCTACGGACGACGCAATAAGAGTGTAGAGGGTTTCAACGTCCATAAGGAGACGAACGAATCAAAATTTATCGAGAACAGACTATTCCTATCTCATGGCCTGGAACAGATAAAAATGGTAATTTAAATAAATTTTTTATTTTATTAAATTAATTTTATTATGTTCTATTATTTAGCGTTAAATGCTTGACGTTAATAAATTTACATGAATTTTGTTAAACAGTCGCGTTTCATTTTATATGCACGCGTATCGTTGAATTAAAAAATAAGCCATTATACTTTTAAGCCTATTGTTTTGACGATGACTGCTTAATTAACGTGTCAGTTTAACAATAGCAAATAGAAAAATAAGTTTCGCAATTGAAAAATTGAAGTTTAACCGTTAAAATGTGTCTAATTGTCAACAAATTCAGTGCCTCTGGAACCACGATCGCTGTCCAAACAACACAATAACCACAAGATTCACCAATTATGGCCATTGTCTCTACCTCGATTCCAGTATGTTATTTATTAAACTAGTTTCAATGGTAGCACAAATGATTTCAACATTTTCAGTTTTATAATAAAAATTTTTAGATAGATTTTCAAATAAAATTTCGTATTTTAGAAAACTTGTTTTAATGGCGAACATCAAATCATTTAGGAAAGTTGAATCTTACAATAACACGATCCGGAGCAACACACGGACTTATCTTGTTGTTGAATGCCAGTCAAACCGAGTATTTCATCCAACATTCTGGAACAGTGGGATATACGGTTAAAAAACTTTACACGACAGCTTATTAACAATCATATGATATCACAATTAGACGCGATGGTTTAATGGTTATGATTCTTGGCACAGCTGTTTCATTGACTGGATTCGAACGCAGAGATCACCGCCCGCACCTAGGTCACAAATACCTCTGTCACAATCACCTATATCACAAGCATTTATGTGTGAAGTGTTAATTTATCCTTATTCACAGGCGCCTTTTTTGTTTGTTGTTGATACGTACCACTGAAATACACTAAGAGAGAGTTTTAAAAAAATGCCACGTATATAATGATTGGTAAAAATTTTTATTTAAAAATTGTTTACAAAGTACACGGTCCAATAAATTTTGTCTACTATTAAACATGTTCGTCAGGTTCTACTGCATGAACCAGATGAACCACCACGGGTGGAAGAACTGGGGTTCAAGGTCAATTTGGGCGTAGGAACCAATGTGGCAGTTTCCCTTAAAAATGTTAGTTCTTCTCGAGTTGTTTAAATACAGTTTCGTGTCAAATAAATTGCTATGGTTTTGTTTCTAATTCCAATCAAAACACGAATTTTGAATTTAATTAACGACATAGTCTTTCAATTATACAAATTTAGCGGGTGCTTGTTATTTTTAAAAATATTCAAATATTAAAATTTGTACTGAAAGATACTCTGATTAGTGAAATACTTTTTAATTATTTATTGATGCATTACTAGATCACGAGACAAAACAAGCCCGTTGGAGTCTGTTCTGACAGGCGCGGCTACCATCCTGTCAACTGCGAATACAAATGCATTGCAGCTGACATTGTTAAGAAATGCAAATGTAGACCTATCTATATTGAAGGTGATTGTTTGGGAAAATGTTCTTTCATGTTTAATATTTATTTTGAAATTAACACGTAAAAATTTAATTTCAAAAATGATTTAATTTGAAAGAATTGAATCTTTCAAAAAATATTTCTCCATCGCAGCCATTTCTAACGAATCAATCTGTGATTATCACGAAGAAAGTTCTTGCGCGAATCTCGTGGTTGATCAATTTTACGACAGGCGATCCAGCGGCTCAGCTGGCTGCACCTGCCCTCCCCTCTGCTCTGAGATCAAATACCACCCATCTGTCACTGGTGCATCTCTCAGCAAGAGTTTCATGAAAGCCCTACCTTCAGCGAGTCGAAACAACAAAACCTTTTCAGAGGTAACATACGATACAACCATGCTGACGATTTACATCAGCAGTTTGGAATACACGCACGTCAACACGGACGTCAACTACTCGTTTATGGCACTATTAAGCGATCTGGGAGGTGCACTCGGGCTTTTGTTAGGCGCTACTTTTTTGACTTTCCTAGAGGCCTTAGAATTGATTTACGATTTGGTTTTGTATGCCAGAGTTAAGAAGAAAATGGCCGATGCAGCTAAAAATAATAACCACAAAGTTGTTGAAAATAGTGATTTAGCGTTCTGACTAATGTTAACCGGCTTGATAAAAGTTATAACTTTAAATCTGTTAAGTTCTAGTTACGATGCAAGTTTTGAATGTGAGATTATACAAATAGTTAACTACTGGAGCATTTTAAACATTATTATTATGTTAAATTATTATACTCAAGCTTCAAATGTAACGTATACATGAAAATATTTTTAACGATCGGAAGTATGTGATCTTAATATTTTAAAGAATTAAACTCATGTTTGCATTTATTATACGCATGTTTGTAATTTCATCGTTTAATATTATGATGACAGCAAAGAAAATTTTTCATTATTTTACAGTTTTAAAATTAATTTTCAAAATGTAACCCAAAGTAGCACATTACGCTCTCTCGTAACGAATGCTTTATAATTTTCGTGTTTTGATTGGTTTTAAATTGATGACAGTTAAGTTTAATAAACTATATTGATAAATTGAAAAATACTGTCAATATTTTTAACACACATATATGTCACACGCAATAAAATGACAAGTAGTCCATGAAATGATTTTTTCTACGCCAAAATATCTTTTCCATCACAAACTAAATTCATTGAAAAATAAGAAGACATATTGAAAAAGAGCTATATTTAATAAAAAGCCATGTAAATAAAAATTAATTTAGAAGAATGCAATCATGTAGAAAGCAAACAAAGGCAGACCTATCGTCAAGGCGATGTTTAAGAGTAAGTACGCTCTTCAGATTCAATAACAAATAATTATTTCTAGGCACTGACAAGATTGAAGCTAGATTAAAGATTAGATTGAAGATTATTTTTCGACTTGAGACACATTTTTCATCGGAATATGAGCATTTTGAGAGTGAAAAATTTATTCTTAGTAGAACATGCGGCGAAAACAGGCTCGACGACGCAACTACACCACAGTAACTCGACTAGCGAATTGATATCAAACATTTCCACACGTAAGCCGCCGTCTTCTCCGATCACAGTAACAATTTCGACTATTTATTTTTACATTTTTTAATTAATCTTAAAAAATGTGGTTTTTTATAATTTTTTAGCATATTTGTCGCTGTAAAAATGATGACTATCGCCATTTGGAGCGCAAGTTATTAGAATCGATAGATTCATTATCCGTAATTGGGTATGTCGATGAACTTATTTTAGAGGTTACCAACCAAATAATTTTCACCATTTCGCAATAACTTAACCAGATTCAGGCACTGCATTGATGTGAATCGTACATCATCCAGCAGAATTCTATGGTCCATTCTTGTTCTATTCAGTGTCGGATTTGCGATCTACCAATGTTACGAACGCATAGAAACCTATTTTAATTACCCAACGTCTACTGAGATCAGCGTCGTCTCATCGAAGGTCATGAACTTTCCACAAATTACCGTCTGTAATAACAATTACATCAAACTGTCAGCCGCAACTGAAGCAGGTAGGTGAAAAATTTATCTTCTTAGAAAATCTAACTTTATTAATCTTTTTTTTATGTTTAGTCCATAAGGTATATAAACTTCGGAAGAGTGTATATGACCTTAATCCTTTTTTATAATTATAGTGCATTATTTTTAGTAATTTTTAAAAATAAATTTATTTCCATTACAGGATTAGTGAAATATTTTAAAAAATTTATGTGGCCGTATGAGACGGAACCACTAAGCAAGAAGATGAGTGGAACTGTGGGAAGCATGCCACAGGAAGGGGACAACGAGAAACTTGTTGGAATGAGAAAGATGTTGTCGCCTGGATTAGATCAGATCGTTAAAGTGACCATTGAGATCACAAAAATTTAATTAAAACTGATTTAAAATCAAAATCATGTTTTCTTATAACTCACAAAATTTAACAAATAATTTTTTGAAAATTGTACCTTTGTTTAAAAAAATTTCTTTACATTCTTAGTGCTTGTGGAATAATCACATCTGTCCAAGAGACATGATTACGACTAGGTTCACCAACTATGGACGATGTCTTTTTCTTGATTCAAGTACATTATTCTCTCTATTGCAGTTCAACTACTTTGATGAAAAGAAAGAACAAAATAAAATAACAATTCGATCGTTTAGAAAAGTTGAATTTGACGGTATGGAGGCCAGGCTCAAAGCAAGGGCTTCTGCTTATCTTGAACGCCAATCAATCCGATTATTTCATCCAACAAACCGAAGCAGTTGGGTTCACGGTAAGACAAAAACATTTGTTCAAAACAATTTCTGACTCGATCAACAACTTACAAAATTATTATTTTGAAGTTATGAGCAACTGAACGAAGCGACGTTACGAAATTTGTATGCAACATAAAAAAACTTATTACTTTCAAATATACAACCCATCTACGAGTGTTATATACAAAAAGTCACCTGCATGGATCGGATCGTTAAACATTAGGCTGCCAAATTATTAAAAATATTGTTAAATGTATAATTGAAATTAATGTTAGAAATCATTTCGGTACCTATCAGGTTTTGGTCCACGAACCAGAGGAGCCACCGCGAATGGAGGAGCTTGGTTTCATGATTAACACCGGCGAAGAAATAGATGTGGCTGTATCCGTCACCAAAGTAAATTTTCATCTTTTCGTCTATTTATGATCGATTTTTATATTTTTATCTAAAATTTCTACTTGGCGTAATGGCTTTAAAGAGCGTTACTTTTTAATTTTGGAGTTTAAACTGTTTACACAAAGTATAACATTAAAAAATCGATTATAAGATCACAAAATGCAACCCGACTGGTTCATGTTCTAGCGATCCAACGTACCATCAATTGAAATGTGAATGGAGGTGCATTACAAAGAAAATTGTAAAGTGGTGCAACTGCAGACCCATCTACATGGAAGGTTCATGCGTTCTTACTCCATACGTTAAATTAAATCAACCTAAAAATTTAAAAACCAACACTTATTCATCCTAATTTGAATTTTGCAAAAAAATTGTCCACAAAAGTAGCAATCGCTAACGAGCCAATATGTGATTATTTCAACGAGGAATCCTGTGCCAACCACATCATAGATGACTTCTACGAAATGAACTCCAACGGCTCTTTGGAATGTCCATGTCCACTTCCCTGCAACCAGATAAACTACCAACCATCTGTCACTGGATCAGCACTGAGCGAGAATTTTATTGACGCCTTGAAACATGTCTCCGAAACGAACATAACACGCAACTCAACCATTTTGAAAATTTACCTGAGCAGTCTACAGTACACGCACATAAACACTGTCTTGAGATACAGCTTCATGGCCCTATTAAGCGATCTAGGAGGAGCTCTGGGTCTCTTGTTGGGTGCCACTTTTCTAACTGTTTTGGAAGTTGTTGAATTAGTTTATGATTTTTTCTTATTTATTAAATTTAAAAAAAAGTGTCCATTTGCACGTCATTTTTGATAAAGTCAATGAAACTAAGATATTTCAAAGTTCTTTCCGAAATGCTTTAAACAAAACTATGAAACCTGCGTGGTGTTTCGTATGTAAATGTTCATGATGATTTTTATGTACTGAACTGATAAACGCTGATGCTAAACAGCAATCATAGATTACGTTAGTGATTTTGAACTTGTAATTTCATAATTCTCGTGTGCAATAAATTACCATTATTTGAACTACATACATATTTGAACAATTCTTAACAAAAGTTTACCGATTCAGTGTACCAACAGCAAACTTCCCAATCTCCAAAGATTTGTCTTAAATGGATAATAATTTTGAAAAAGTTGTTTGTCATTTATTTTCTATACGAACGTTGTCGCATTATTTAGGAATAAAAAAATTATTTGCAGATAGAGCAAACAAAAGCACTAACTAGTTAAAGAGATAAAAAAAACTGTTTATACGATCCAGTTAATGGAAACGAATTGGTAAGTGGTATTCCATTATATGTAGCAGTGACACTAATCTTAAAATGCCCGTTCATGTAACTCCGAGTCACCGGGAGCAAGCACTTAATGTTAATTCAAATTATATTATAATTTCATTTAGTGATTCGTTGATGTCGATATTTTGCGTGAACCAAAAAATTAGCGGTAGAACGAATCACTAAGCATTTTTTTGTGATAGAATGAAATCGCAATAATTCCCTAGTACCAAATATTTCAGTTTCATGTTGATTATAAATGATTAAAGAGACTTGGAATTATTTATTAATTCATTGATTGAATTAATTAATCAATTAGTTAATTAATTATGTCAAATAAATTATTCGCGATTAAATTTCATTCAAATTAGACCTAACTAATTGGTTGTATAAATTATGTTTGCTGAATTTTTTGAATCAAATTTTTGATTCAATGAATAAATAATTTTTTTTATTTCCATATTACGCGTACCTGAATCTGATTTTATTGACTGTTGTAATGCTCAAATCTTTGCTAATCACGATGCACTGATATCATTCACAGTTGTAGTGCTCTTAGTGAATGGAGTTTTTGTGCTACTAAGTGCTTTAAATATCCACATTCGATAGCGAGATTATTTAAAGAATTGTTGCTAGGTACCATGACGAACTCTTTTCTAACAACTTCTCCGTGCTATCATTCTAATGCAGAAACGCTATCAACGACATTATGTGAAAGCATGCTATCAAGCTTACGTATTTGTGATGAATTGTATAACATAATTTTTGAGAAGTGAGTTGGTAATAAAGAGTTTTTAAAAAAATGAATTTTTAAAAAATTAAAAAAAAAATTCGAATTCAAAATTTTGACAATATTGCGATTAGATAATAAATTAACATAATGCCCAAAACAACTGAAATCGTCGTTGCGCCGTGTCCAACAAGTCCAGACAGGAAACTCTCGCTACCGGCAATCGCACCACCACTGGACACAAACGCGAACGCGAGCACGAACACACTCCCAACAAGATCAGCCTCATTCTCTACAATGCCTAATGAAATAGATGCCAGACATGTCCTGAAATCTCATCATCAACTCAAAATGTACAAAATTTTTAAACAAAATTTGTCAAAGAGAAGCAACAACACTAACAACGATAGCAACAACACTTCCAACAAAATCAACTCAACCACTAACAACAACAACAATGGAGGTTTCATAAGTGAAGATGCCAACAGTTTTTATCTTGAGGCTAACTTGATAGACGCAGTTGATGAAATATCCATTATTGGGTAGCAAATTCGCAAATTTAGAAAGAAATTTCACAATTTTTTTAATACTGCAACTACATATATTGTGTGAAAATTTTTGTCAATTTTAAACTTAAATATACTGTTAAATTATTTTTAAAAAAAAAAAGCTTTCGTCATTGCGTCGACACGAATCGCTCCCTGCTGAACAGACTCATGTGGATCACCCTCCTCCTCACCGGATTCTCCCTGGCAGTTTACCAAATCAACGACCGCATCGCTCATTACTTTGAATACCCAACCAGCACCGAAATTGATGTCGTCCCATCACAAAATATGACCTTCCCTCGCGTGACTATCTGCAACGATAATTTTATAAAGTTGTCTGGCGCTCAGGCTTTGGGTTTTCTTAATTTATTTAGTTACACCTTTTTATTTAAATTTTCAATTTCAAGTTTTTTTGACAAGTGATAACAAATTTATAAAAAGGTAAGTTAACCCAAAATTTAGAATCGTTTTTATTCACAAACTTTGGAAAACGTAAAGGCCTGGTGAGTTATTATAGGCAGTTCATGAGTCCTTTTGTCATCGGGCCTGTCGTTCAAAGCGGAATGAAGAACCACATTCCTAAGTTGACTAACCAAACGGAAATAATTGAAAAGATGAAGTTTTTATCACCTGGCATGGAGCAGTTTGTATCTGTGAGTTTTTTGTAGTTTGTATTTGAAAGATGTGCGATGTTTCTTCTGAAAAAAATATAGGTACTTTTTAAGATAATTTTTTATAAAATATAAAACTTTGTGTGTTTTCATGTTTTTTTTTTATTTTACACCAAGTGTTTTTGGAATGGAATGCCGTGCCCAAACGATTTCGTGCACATGGAATTCACAAACCTTGGCCATTGTCTCTTTGTTAATCCAAGTATTTCCATTTTCTCGCTCAACATTTCATTAGGTTGAGCAAGTTTTTAAAAAATTCTAAACGAGATAGGATCATTATTAAACCATTTAATGATTAACCAGGCCAAACAGTAATTAAGATTAGCCTACACGTATATTTAAATGTCTATTTTATGGTTTTTATATTTTTATATTTGATCAACACCTAGAATACATAGCAATGCAATTCTTTTACAAAATTGTCTAGTTAGATAAACGTCATCACAAAATTAACTCATCATTATAAAAGCAGTTTGGATTTGTTTTAAAATTTTAAAAATTAATTAGAGGATTGTTACACAAATACATTGCCACATTGTTGTAATTCGTTGAAACTAGGAGAGAGGAATTTGTATGTGACTCGCCCTGGGGCAATGTTTGGACTCATGTTATTTCTGGACGCCAACCAATCTGACTACTTTGCTCAGCCGAGTCCGTCGGCTGGCTACAGGGTATCTTTGAAATTTTTTTTAGAAAATTTAATTATTTTTTTTTTATAGATTAGTCACTTAACCTGCACAAACCATAAAACTTTTGATTTGTTGAGGTTTTGTTGCACGAGCCAAATGAGCCACCTCGTATGATGGAGTTAGGGTTCAAAGTTCATCTCGGTCAAGCAGTCAACGTGGACGTGTCCGTCACAAATGTATGTTGCAGTGTTGTAATGAAGAAAGTTAACAACCTTCTTCATTAGAGAACTTTATAAACATTTGCAAATCAATACAGCTGAACAATTTCATGCCGTATTTTACATTTCTTTTTAATGAAAGACATAAACACAACAACAGATCACAAGACAGAGACCACCGTACGGATCGTGCACTGATGAAGAAGATTACAACCAGGTGGATTGCGAGTGGAAGTGCCTCAATGAGGAGATCGTCAAAAATTGCAGCTGCAGGCCTATTTATATGAAAGGTACGCAACGAAAATTCTTTAATTTGGTAGAATAAAATTATTTGATAGAATTGGGCAACTTTAGAGTTTTTTTAAATTTAACAAACAATTAAATCCTTCGTATGAACAAGCGCTACACAGTTTTTAAATTGTACAGCGATTGATGACGAGTTGGTATGCGATTATTACGAAGAAAGAAGTTGCGCCGAAGTGGTCACCGATGAATTCTACCTTAAAAAATCCAGCGGAGAGATTTCTTGCTCCTGCCCTCCAGTCTGCAATGAAATAACCTACCAGGCTTTTGTCACCGCGTCATCCTTTTCGAAAAAATATTTTGGCTACTCGAACGAAACTGCAGACTTTTCTTACATCATGGATAATAATATATTTCTGTCAATATATATAAGCAGTATGCAGTACACAAAGCTGGTGTCGACAGAGGGATATTCAACAACTGCTCTGCTGAGTGATCTCGGTGGCGCGCTCGGTCTCATCTTGGGTTCAACTTTCCTTACTGTCGTTGAAATTGTTGAGTTGATAATGGATCTGATTGTTTATGGCTATGCGAAGAAAAAAGAATTTTTGAACAGTTACAAGAAAAATGATGGATTTGATCCAACTGCTGTTGTCCTGAAACCCTTCAGAAAAGTTTTTGAGAAGCGAAATAAAAGTGAAGAAAAGATATATCCATATGAGGTTGATGCTCAGTGATGGAGTGGCGATGTGTTAATTTTAATTTTATGAAAAAGTCTAATATGAATTATTATTTAAAGATTCCAAAAACTAATTCATGTTATTATGTAGTTCATGTGTCACCAAACTGAAGTTTAAATATAATTTCAAAATTGCACATTCTTCTATGCACATTAAAATTAAAAAAAAATTATTAAACAAATATTTCGACTTAGAATAAAAACAAAAAACATTAAATGAATTTTGGAGTAAAAGTGGGTATTGATCTTATTTATGACAAAAAACATTTTCTCGCAGATCAGTCAGTTATGATGTATTGTTTACTCGTGATCCACATGTATGCGTGCAACTACGTTCTGGACTGTCAATGTTTGCCTACAAATTTGCGTGGGCTTGGGCGATGTTTGGATAATGTGCGTGGTTTATGTGCTCAATTTTTAAAAATTTTTCCAAGGTTATTGAAATTTTATTTGAAAAAATCAGACACACTGAAAAATTTAAAAAAAGATTTTTGCCAAAAACCACGAAACTCGTCAAAATTTATTGGACGATGTTCTTGTTAGTAACTCAGATCTCATTGAACAATTTATTTGGATAGTAAATTGAAAAGCAAATTATTAGTTCAATACCGCCAAATTATTGACCAACCTTCCATTAGCGGTTTATCATGAGCATAAGTGCACGGGAAAAATCTTTCTGAGTTACTTAGCAGAACAAACATCAGCTGTTTGTCTTCAACCTCGGCGAATGTTATAAAATATACTCCACACCCATCATCAATCCCACATTCAGCTGAAACTATCGCATCACTTCTTCATTTCTGTAATTTGTTAAGTTAGTTATTCATTTCAAAATTTTTAGTTGGAGATATCGATGGCCGACAATAATGAACAAACACCAGAATGATATGACGATAGAATCCAGCCAGTGCATGGACTGCAGAACACTATCTGGCAGAGGTATCAAAGTCAATGAAGCTTTCACTTACTCCTTAGATGTGGCACGAACTGATGTGCACATAAGAATTACAGATTGTAAGAAGGGTGAAGACGATGGTAAAGATTGTTCTGGAAGGAATATCGACAGAAATGTTAACAAAAATTATAATGAAAGTAACATTACTAACACCGATTCCACTCACCAAAGATCAAAAATGAGAAATAACAATGTTGTAATTATTCAAAACCAGGATGACAACAAAAGCAAGACATTTGATGGGAACGTAAACGGAGATAATAAAGATAAAAATATTTACGACAAAAATTTTAACAAACAAGACACTAAAATTGAAAATTCTTTCCAGGAGAAAGAAGTTATTCAAACCAACGAGAACAAAACCGACGACATATCGGAAGCAGTGCCAGCCAGCAGCAGCTTGCGACAGCGCAAGTTCAGCTCGTTGAACCAGTTCGGCATGAAGAAGTTGTGGAGGAAGTACAGTTTGAAGAATGATAACAACGATAATTTTTATTACTTCGCCACTAATCTGTGGAACTCTCTCGATGAGATATCAATAATCGGGTAGGTCTTTCGTACTAATGTGGGAGTCTCTATATTAGATTTTCATGTTTCAAAGTTTCTTTCAGGTTTTAAATAATTTCATTCTTTTTCTCAGTTCATTTCGTATTGTAGTATTTTAATTTCACATTTATTTTGTCAAATTTTGTCAACCAATCTGACGAAAAACACCTTTTGTTGCGGCTGAGTTTTGAATTATGCAGCTTGTGTTGGGTAAATAATTCGAGCATGAGTTTTTAATCCAGTGAAATAAGATTTAAAATGTTAAAAGTATGTTCCAGAATAACATTTTATACTATTGGCTCATGAAATAAAGTGAAAACTAAAATATATTAGTCTATTGTTTTTCACAACAGTATGAAACATTGTGCGGACAGCAATCGCTCGCTCATAAACCGTGTCATGTGGTCCATCTTCATAATTTTCGGGTTTTTGCTGGCAGTGTACCAAGTAAAAGATCGTGTTATGTACTATCTCAAATACCCCACTTCTATCGACTATGACATCGTCACTTCTCACATCACACTCCCTCAAGTCACGGTCTGCAACAACAACTTCATCAAGAAGTCTTCAGCCGCTAATCTCAGTAAAATGACATCTTTATTTTTCAGAAAAGACATTATAAAATTGTTTATTCGCTAATAATTTTTTCAAATAGTTAATTTTCAGCTATTAATCACAATTTGATTATCTATTAATAATGTTTAGGTTTGGTGGAATACTTCAGAAAGTTAGACCCTCTCGGTGTAAGAATCAAAGTCGAGAATTACCACAACCTTACTTATTTAAACAATGCGGGAATTATCGAAGCAAGGAAATTCCTATCTCCAGGACTCGAGCAGTTGGTATATGTTAGTCCAAGTTTCTTACTTGTTAATTTATTTTTTCATCATAAATATAGTTCCTCAAATTCTTGATAATTTTTCAACATTGTTGCTAATGCGACCTTAGTGCATTTGGAATGGTCAGGTATGTCCCGTGGAGATCATCGGCACAACGTTCACAAATGCTGGCCAATGTATTATTGTCAATCCCAGTACGTTTTTAAATAAAAGTCTTTTCTTTTTTTGTGTGTTTGTTAGGATGAAATTGTCACTCCTTTATAAAGAACTTAGAACGCCTTTGATGACGTTTTAAGAAAATTATATAGGTGTTAAGAAAGTTACATACGTGTGAGTGTGATTGTCTCAATTTTGTTTGAATTTAACGATGGTTTACGTGTTGGAGTAGCAGCTGTAGGCCTTAAATGTTCATTTGATAAAACGTTAGATAGAAATAACACTAACTTATCGATTGAGTGGTTTAACATCAAAAATGTTAAACCACTATAAATAATAAACAATAAATGCAATGTGCTTCGAATGTTTCATATGTTCAAAGTTAAAGAAATTTTTTTTTCATTTAAAATATTTTAAAATTCATCACTAGGTAAAGCTAATTCGAATTTCCTCAACGGACCCGGTGCTCTATCAGGACTGGTGTTGATTTTATTCGCCAACCAATCTGACTACTTGATGCAAAAGTTTTTCTCGCTTGGATTCACTGTAATTATTTTTTAATCATTTTCTACGTTTAAAAATAAGCTAGCTAACAAATTTCTAATGATTAATAATGATAATGTTTGACGTAAATTTTAAAATGTGGTTAAATTCTTGCCAGGTGTTGGTTCACGACCCAAAAGAGCCACCTCAAATGTTGGAACTTGCCTTGAATGTCAACCTTGGGGAGGAAGTCAACGTGGCCGTGTCAGTTACGAATGTTAGTAGAGAGTTCATCCATTCACTTTCAACGAACTTTGATAGTTGGATGACTCAACTGAATGATTGAACAATTCAAATTTAAATACTCAAGCTTCCTATTAATTTTTGGAATCTTAAAATTAAATATCAGCGCTGGAAATTAATGTATGTATGTGATTGACAAGATAACCAGGCTGAAACATCCACACGGAATATGCACAGATCAGGAAGGTTACCACTTCACCAAATGCAAGTTGGAATGCGTGACAAGGATCATAATTAGCAACTGCAGTTGCAGACCCATTTACATGGAAGGTTGCATAACATGAAACGTACATTTTCAAACTCCAGTTTAAACTACGACTTGTTTTGAATTTTAGAGATTGGGAATGAATCAATATGCAATTACAACGAAGAATTTCATTGTGCTGATAAGGTGATGAGAAATTATTATCTTAATAGCTCACAAAATGGTAACGACGACTGCCCACCGATGTGCAACGAAGTTACGTACCAAACTTCAGTCACTGGCTCAAAATTTTCACCCGTTAACTTTCATTATATCAAACCATTATTTGAAAACAAATCGATCGAATTCAAACCTAGCGATGTAGTCATTTTACGAATTTACATGAGCAGCATGGAGTACACCAAAGTCTCGACCGTCAAAGCTTATTCAGAGATGGCGCTGCTGAGCGACCTGGGTGGTGCCTTGGGACTTCTTCTAGGATCAACTTTCCTTACTGTTTTCGAAGCTTTTGAACTGTTTTGGGATTTTTGTTTATACACCTACGCCAGGAAGAAGAATTGGATAAAAATATGGAAAGCCTAGTGTGGCTGATTCGATTCGACAACTGTTGACGCGTTTGTTGAGAACTTTTTGAAAGTTACAACTAGAAATACATCACACTTCATGAATTGTTATTTTTTTACTATTTATTTATATCAAAATTGATTAAATGTTTTTTAGTTATTCACATTTAAACACGAACACATTAATGTTTCTGTGTAAAAACAAATTTTCAATAAAATTTTTAAATGTTCAGTATAAAATTATTTTGTTAATATCAATGAACCAAAAATATGAAAAATAAGAATAGGTACTTTTTGACAACAACAGTTAACAGTTCACTTGAGTTTTCAGGCAAAATCTTCATCCTAAACATACGCAGTTTAATTGCGTAGGCGTTTTAGAGATTTCAGCTGAAAGTGAAAAGTAAAAAATAGTAGATCATTGTTGTTGCTATGTTGCTATATCGTTGTCCAGATTAATGCTGCTTATTATTGCCTCCACTTTCATTCATTTAGTAACAACAACAACACATTTATTCATTTTTTTCATGTTTTTAATGGAAAATGGTTTATTCCTTTGTTAGGTCATTACCTTGTATTTCTGTAAAAGATGAAAAATTGTTGCCTGAGGAGCAAACACTCTAAGCCAAAAAAACGTAGCCATTAAAATTTTAATTATCAAATTTTAATTATTATTTATAGATTGAAATATTGTGAAATTAATACTTTTAAATGTTTATATTTTTGAAATAAATTTACAAACAATTATTTAGAGTGTTTAAAATAATGGTACGCAAAGTGATAATTAACGTCATAATGAATCGATTTGACTACATTAGTGGCTCCAATGTAATTCGACCACGATCTACAGTTTTTATTATATTGTTTGGAATCATTTAGGAACATTTCGAAAGGCAAAAATGTGATCGATGTTGTTAGCTTCAAACTACTCTATCATTAAACAGTAAACGTACATTGACCTTTCACTATATTATCACATACTTAAGTGAAACTTTAAAGGCGCTTGAAGTTTTTTAAAATGTTCTATGATATGATTCATTAACTCAGATTGTGCCAAATATCAAATTTTCAAATAATTAGAGATCATTCTTTAAATTAAAATTTTAATAGAGATAACAACAGGTATTGTAGCGTTAATATGAATCCTACTGGTGAAGGTTTTTGTGGTAATGAAAATATTTTTAAAATTAACGTTGGTGTCGTCAACAATGATATCAGAGCGAAGATTGAGAATTGTGACAGCAGCGGGATAGATGAATGCCCGCCTTCAACAAACATTTTTAAAAAGTTCAAACTCAGTTCTCTAAGAAGGTTTAAGATAAACAAAATACTAAAAATTTGCAGTGTCAATAGCAATGGCCAAGACGATTTGTATTTTGTCGAAACGAACTGATGAAATCTCTTGATGAGATATCGATTATTGGGTTCGTAGCGAGTGTACAACAGACACACTTTTTCAATATTTCGATAAAAAATTTTCTCTACTCTGTGAGCTCAAATTTAGTTTACGGTGTAATAAACAAAATTTAATTTTAAGAGTTAATGCTAAATGATTTTTTTTCATTTAAGTAGCAAAATTTAAATTAAAGTTATTTTCTTTAATTGAAAATTTCGTTCTCACAAAAACACTTTCTAACTAACTCAGAATAAAACATTCGATGGATTATGATCGCTCCTTGATAAGCCGAATCATTTGGGCAATCCTTGTCACTCTGGCTGCTTTTCTAGCTATTTATCAAATCGGGACACTTCTTTTTCGCTACTTGGAGTACCCCACATATACAGAGCTGGATATTATGTCCTTGCGAAGTTTGAAGTTTCCTCGAATCACCATCTGCAACAATAACTACGTGAAAAAATCAGCAGCTGAAAGTTTATGTAGGAGAGTGTTTAGCGGTTAAAGATATTTGTTATTGACTAAAATTTAAAATTATTTCACAGGTTTAGTTGACTATTTTCAACCATTAACCCCTATCAGTTTGATGAAAATGGCCAAAAATATCAATCAAACACAAAAGTACCAAACAAAGTTTCGTGGCCGAAAAGTAAACGTTAGCACGAGGAAATTATTATCTCAAGGCATGGAACAAATTATAGATGTTAGCATTGCTCATGTCATTTCAGTAGGAATCAAAAAAATAATTCAACAAGAATTATTAGATTATTTAATAACTGAACGTAGGTAGCTTGGAATGGTAAATTATATACACACGATGCTATGAAGACGATGTTCACTGATTTCGGACAATGTTTTCGACTCAAGTACGAACGTTTTTACTTTTAGCAATTCATTTTTACAAACTTTTTACTTTAATACATTAATGCCATATTTATGTACTTATGTTATTTATGATACTTATGTACATGAAACACGACGTGAAATGTCATTGTGTTAAATGATTGATTATCCAACACAATCGATAAACGTAAAAAATCTTGCTTGCTATAATTCATTGATTAAGGGTTAAAAAGGTTAAAGGTCATTCTCTCTTCTGCACCTGCTTCAAGGGTTTCGATGACAACGCACACAGCGTATATGAATACGGTATTACCCGTGAAAACCATGCATATGATAGGGTTACTTTTGGGTTCAACATTTTTTACTTTCATTGAAATTTTAGAGTTAGTTTGGAAAATATTTATTTACGTTTCGGCAAAAATATTGCAAAATTAATGCAAATGAGGATGAAGTAGCATGAAGGACTTGAATTTTTTTAATATATTTCACTTTTAACATGAGGCTCATACATTTTTTAAATATATAGCCTCATGGCTTTATACAATGAAATATTTTACCTGTTATATGTTTTACATAGACACTTACGATAATGGTTGAAGATGTTATTCGCGTTCATAAGCCAAAACATCGTTAGACATGTCTTTGAAAATGTTTCTCTTATAAAAATTGTGTCAATTTAAAAAATATTGGCATAAACATATTGTATAAACATTGTGAAAATAAAATATTACTAATGCAAGTTTTAATCAACTCTTTCCAAATTACAATTTTAAAACCGAAGACGTCGTCTAGCATAGCGTTTCATTAAAAAATTATGCAAGAATTGATACAAAATTATAAATCATATACCAACTATTAATAAATATTTTGTTATATATAACTATGTATATATAACAAAGTGAAATATGATGAAATTATATATAATTATGTATAACATAAAAATATAGTAAAGTTATATATAATTATGTGTAACAAGGTGAAATAAACAAAAAGCAATGAGGTGTATTGACCATTTTGAATACGAAAACATATTCAAAATGAAATATATATATATATATATATATATATATATATATATATAGAGAGAGAGAGAGAGTGAGTGAGAGAGCAAATATGTGAAAAAAATTTCAAGTATGAAGACAAACTATGAAATAAAAAAAATTTTCGAATCATTGAAAATTTTAAAAAGTTCAACAAATAAAAAGACAAATCTCTAGAACGAAAGTTTATTGTTTATATAGGATATGAAATTAATATTTCCTTACATTTTCATTAGTGTGAAACATTCTTTAAAGTAAGTTCTGAAGAATTTTTAAAAGTCTTTTAAAACAATATTTTTTTATTCAAATGCGTATTCAAGATAAAAATTTTTGGCTAATAATGTTATGTCAATGTAAGCACAAATAATTAGTTTAAATATAACGTAAAATATATGACCACCCTAATAGCACCAAAATTTTTTAAAGCGTTTTAAAAATCGATTGTCTTCATTTAAAAAAATACTTTAATTCATGCTAAAATATTTGAGTGGCCCATTAGAACGCATCGTTAATATTGGCAATTCCGTGCTTAGAATAATGCTTCAATCAAGTTTTTTTTATGAAGATTGATCTCTTAAAAGCACCACAAATTCACAACTGCACTAAAAAATTGCTGAACTCAACCGCTGGTTTCAAATCAAATATTTTAAAAGAATTTTAATGTTTTAAATACTGTTTGCAGTTTAACAATGAATTTTAAAATATAATATACATTATAATGATAATGACATCGTCGGAGGTTACTTAAAAGCAGGTAGTTGCGGAAACAGGTTAGTTATCTTATGGATGGAAACGCAACAAAATATCAGACATGAGTTACAATCCCAATGATACTCTATCTACAAATAGCACGGATACAATTGCTTCATTTCAAATCAAAGGTAACAAAAATAAAGACGACACTGAAGAAAGGGATGGCCCTAACAACAAACGCAATAAAAATCGCAAGGACGTTGATATCGGTGGGTTGGTAATAACATCGGGAAGTTTGAGAGAGCACAGATTCAATACGTCGAAGAAGTTCAGAATAAAGAGGATATGGAAGCAGTACAAGAGGAACGATAGTGAAGAGGAGGATATTTATTTACTTGAAGCAAATCTGTTGAAATCTCTCGACGAAATATCGATTATCGGGTGGGTTTATTTTTAACGGGAAATTCTTTTAAATTTGCAAATTTTTCAAATGGTTTTCAACACTTCAAACAATGTAAAACTGCCTACAAAGAGTTGCAGAAATCATTTTCTACGTAGGTTATTCCATTACCTATTTCATTTACAATTTTGCTTATTCAGATTTCGCTCCCAAATAAATGCTTCAAAAAATTATAAAATTATATTAAATTATAAATCCTTACCGGTAAAAATAACATAGGGTAAAACACACTATGGACACAAATCGTTCACTGATGAATCGAACCATGTGGGCTCTCCTCGTCTTCGCAGCATTCTGCCTGGCCATCTACCAAATCAAAGAACGCATCTCGCATTACCTGGCCTACCCAACCTTGACAGAGCTCGACATCGTCCAATCTGTAAGCATGCCATTCCCCCAGGTCACAATATGCAACAACAATTATATCAAGATGTCGGCAGCTGAAAAGCTAGGTTCAACTTTTTCAAATTTTTGTGTAATTTTTATAAATTATTTTGAAACATCAATAACAAATTATTTAATATTTACATATGCTACTAAATAAAGATATTTAAATTTCCACAATGAAAATTTGTTTAAAATTTTTTACTTTCATAAAATCATAAAAATCTTATTCAGGCTTGGTGGAATACTTTCAGCAGTTCACTCTGAATTATAAAATGGAAGCTAACCACTCAACTGTTAAAAACTTTAGTTACTCAAAGTTCGACAACGAATCAGAATTCATCAAAGCCAGAAAATTGTTATCACCCGGAGCCGAACAAATTCTTTTGGTAGTTTTTCATTTCATTTTTTATAAATATTAATCTTGATAGACAACTTTCAAAAAATTATTGAAACATCCACTGAGAAGTGTTTTTGGAGTAAGAAACCTTGTTCGAAAGAGACGATAAGTACAACATTCACAAATGAAGGACAGTGCATTGTTATCAATCCAAGTTAGTTACCGGTGCTGATTAAAATGTGCGCGAGCGATATGATACCACAAGAATTTGATTTTCTTGATTAACAAATTGAAACCTTGATTAGGGAAATCATTGAACTTCGGTAACACAGCAGGCGTTTCTATGGGACTGCATTTATTTTTATTCGCAAATCAGTCGGATTATTTTGTGCCAAATGGATATTCAGTTGGATTCAAGGTCATTATTTATAGCTATTAATATTTTTAAAACATTTTTATGTAAAAAAAATATATTGCCAAAATTATTTGATGAATACTATCAGCCAATCATGTTAGTTAAGAAAATTCAAGTTAGGCTTAAGTTTTCTTTGTTAACAAACCTCCAATTTATAAATTTGTTTCTCTTAGATTTTAAACACTAGAACGTATTGTAGAACGACTTAAAAAAAATTTTTTAATTGATTTAAAACTTTGCAATTAAACATTAGTTTTTTCCACCACAGGTTTTGGTTCATGAACCAAATGAACCAGCACGTATGAGTGAACTAGGGTTCATGGTCAGTCTCGGCGATGAGGTCAACATTCCTATATACGTAAATGAGGTTGATCAGATTTTCAAAATTAATGCTCGGTGTATCATTTTATTTAATATTAATTTTGGAATTGAGATGAATGTCCAAGTATCATTCATTCAATTTTCTCATCTATTTTATTTTCTCATCTAAAAACGCAGAAACGTTACTACAATTTATTTAAAAAACAAAAATGTGACAGATTGGAAGACTGAAATTTCCACACGGCACGTGCACAGATCAGCCGAACTACCATCCAATCAAATGTGAACGAACATGTGCCACCCGTGAGATCGTCAAAAAATGTAACTGCAGGCCTATCTACTTGGAAGGTTGTACACAGATTTTCAATTTCCATTTCAAATTATTCTTGAAACTTTTTAAACTATTTTAATCTAAGAAATCGGCAATGAAACAATATGCGATTACTACAAAGAAACAATCTGCGCTGAGGTAGTCATGAACGAATACAACTCCAACAAGCCGGACATTTCTTGCCCGTGTCCACCCCTTTGCAATGAAATAACCTACCAAACATCCGTCTCTGGATCTAAATTATCTGAACAATTTATAACTGCCATAAGTAAGTTGATGAAAGAAGTTCCTAAGATATGGACAGCCAACGATCTCGTCTTTTTGAAAATTTACTTCAGCAGTATGCAGTACACTAGGGTTGAAAACGTCGCCGAATACTCAGTGATGTCACTTTTGTGTGATCTAGGCGGAGCTTTGGGGCTACTCCTTGGTTCAACTTTTCTGACTGTGTTTGAAATTTTTGAGTTAATCTGGGACCTAGTTGTTTATTTTGTAGTGAAAATGAAGGAAAAATATCGAAATAAGATGGTATGGGTTGTGAAAAGATTTTAGGCAGCGATGCTTACAATTGATCCTCTAATACATTTCAATATTTCTCAAAAGTTTTAAACATATTAAAAACGTGAATAATGTATCTTAAATTTTTTTAATTAAATGGAATCAAATATCAAAATTCAATAAATTATTTACAATAACTTCAAGAAATATATGCTATGAGTTAGAAAGTAATTATTTAACCGACTTTAACGATATTTTTCTTTCGAAATTTATGAACTGTTTGACAACTTTGAATAAATCATCACTAAAATTTTCTTTAAAAGATCTTCACATAATTATCACAAATTAACATTTATTAATTTAAATACATTAAAAAAGCATATCTCACAACATATTATTCATTTCAACAATTACATCAATCAAAGTTATATCAAAATTAGTAAGACTTATAACTCGAATCGAATCTATTGAGAACCTGATTATAAATAATAAAATATTTTAATTTTCAAATATTGAAAAGATTTAAAAAATGATTAATTGATTAAATAAATAAATAATAAACATTAATAAAACCGGTTCGTAGCAATGGTTACATTACATACAGAGATCTTGAAGGCAATTCAATTGCAACGTGTACTGCAAAGATGTAAGATTATTATTATTAGCAGATGGTCAAAAATTAAAATTCAATTCCACTGTCTTTAAATAATTGACATCATTAATTAACTCATCGCGTCATGAAAATATTTACAAAGATTTGAAACATACATACATTAACTTAAATTCAAGATGAAATATGGAAGTATTAGAGTATACAAAACCGAATGATTGAACTTACAGACAGGATCGAAAAAAATGAAATTTTCTTAAAATGAAAAAAGTTAAAAAAGGCGAAAAATATAGGGAAGAAGAAACGTTTAAAATGTTTGACAAACAAGATAAAAAGCCAAATTATTCAATCACTTACAATATTCAAACAATTATTTTTAATCAATACCTATATAATTCTGTCTCATATATTTTTGTGTAGAACATGAAGGTCTCAAAATTTTGAAAATCTTCTAAATCTACAACGATCTTCTTGGTACATTAAATGTTATTTTTAGGTTTATCATACTTTTTTTTCTTAAAAAATATTCACCCGTGAGAGGAAGATTTGTTTTAATTATTTAATTAATTATTCAATTAATTATTTAATTAATTCAATTAGTCGTTTTAATCATATTTTCGAGTGCTGATTGAACTATAGCGAAATGGCGATGACTGCAAATTTAATTAATTGGATAATTGCTTAATCAAATGAGACGCGATTGCGTATATCATGTGATTTGTTGCATGGTGATCCAATTAATGATGGTGAAGATGATGAAGATGATAAGGATGATGAGGAAGAAAAAGATGATGAAGGACGCGGTTATTGTAATGATTGTGTCAATATGCAGTGATGATGGCTATTAAGCGAAATGGTGATTTCGATCAAATGTTCTCACGGCTAGAATGTTTGTAAGCTAGGCTTCCGATGTGACAATTTATACAGGTTAACATTTTCAAAATTAAAAAAGAAATAAAAAATGTTCACAAGATTAATTTAATTTTTGAAAAAGAAGAAAACCAGAAAATTTTTTTAAAGACGGCAAAATAAAATCCCAACCACCTGTTAACTATTTCAAGAGGAATTGAACCTAAATTTTTGACCCTTGAAATTTAATGAATAAATGCCCATCAAACAAAAGAAAAACACGGATGAATGAATGAATGAATGAATGAATGAATGAATGAATGAATGAATGAATAAATGAATGAACGAACGAAAGAACGAACGAATGAATGAATGAATGTGCCTGATTTTCAGGGCTGATAATTTTTCAAGGAATACAATAAACCTCCACTCAAAAATATAAATATATTTATACAATTGTATAAGTGGATCAGAAAAATAAAAAATTATATCAAAGAAAAAGAGAAAAATGAGAGAAAGAGGACGAAAACATGAAAAAAAAAGAGAGAAAAATCAGAACGAAACGAATCACACAAGTCAGAACAGTGAATGGAAGACACTAAAAATCATCAAACAAGTTCATTACTCGACTGTCATGAATGGCATTTTAATTTGTTCATTTCAAATGGTATAAATTTGTTTTATTTTTTAAAAGATGCTAAGTATGATAGAGGCAATATTATAGAGACAGTCAGATCACAAACTTCTTACTATCTCTTTTGATTGATTGGAAACATTGAACGAAACCTCAGAAGAAATATAAATAAAAAAATTGGCACACACAAAGGAAGTGCTTTCTGGCACGGATATGTTTGAAGAAACAAAATTCGGACGAAAAAATCTCACAAAATTAAAAAAATTATACAAAATCTAAATAAACATTTTAATCAGGAAAATTAAACGCCTAAAAAACGTCATCATCAGCTGCTTCGAATGACCTTGAGTGACCCTTAATATTGTTGTATGTCGTTTTTTTGAACCTGCTGTCGTTGATGGATGTTTTTTGTGTTGTGCCATGCGCTGCCTGTGTTGTTGTTGGCGACGATGTTGCCGGGTTCAAGAAATAATAATTTGTCGGGTTGGAAAATTTTTTATCTCTGCGTTCGTAAATTTGCTGCTGCTTATTCACAAATTTTGAAGTGGTTGGAAAATTTGTTAACGACTGAACGTTGAGCTCTTGTAAGCACGAAGGGTTTTTTCCAGTATTTTCACGGAGTGGCCTCTTGTGGTGACCTTTGTTAGCGTGTGGCGATCGCTTCAAATCATTGTCATTAGTGTTGAAAAACTTGCCGACAACGTCGTTGTTGTTGTTGTCGTTGCTGCAGTCGTTGTTGACGTTATTGCTGAGAAGTTGAGCGGTTTCTTCAGTGTCCAATGCATCGTTGTGTGAGTAGTTGCTGAACTTTTTGCCGGCATTGTTGTTGCTGCTGCCGCTGAAATTGTGGTGGCTTCGAGTGTCGTGCCGCTTCTTGGGAGGTTTCTCTGCAAAAAAAATAAATAAGTCTAAGTTTTGTTTTTGTTATCATCATCGTCAACATGTTTTTATATTAACTCGTTTTAACATCATCAGTAAATATTTATATCCTAAGCTTCATCACTGCATAACAACTTAATAACATATCAACACCAAACAACAGCAGCGGCTTCAGCATCTTTAGTACGAACAACAACACAGCAGAACATCGAAGGCACAATCTCGTTGAGCAAAATGCAATTTATCAAAAAATGTCTTTCATCTACCTAGTCGACCGGACCAAGAACATCCTGAATAATTTTCTACAGTAAAGTCACG
Organism: Helobdella robusta; assembly: GCF_000326865.2. NCBI lineage: Eukaryota > Metazoa > Annelida > Clitellata > Rhynchobdellida > Glossiphoniidae > Helobdella > Helobdella robusta. The sequence continues at coordinate 296,274 of NW_008705331.1, read as the reverse complement.
TACGACAAAAATACCCACATACAATGAATAACATACAGTGTACAACAACATACAACAATCAACAATGTACAACATACAACAATGTATGACATACAGTGTACAACAACATACAACAAACAACAATGCATAACATACAACAATGCATCACATACACACAAAAAGTACAGCTCAACACACCCAAAGACACTTTCGTTACGAATAAAATTTTATAGCATTCGTACAACCCATATAATAAGCATTACTGTCACACGGATACACACACACACAGATACAATAAGCACACACACACATATACATGCGCACACTCAACATTTGCAAGACCCAAAATGCATCCATCCATTGCATGTACAACCCACATATGTCACTTACTGTTAAATAAATGCGGCACATATGTTACACACAACATAAGCATTGATTAAAAATCTTGTACAACAGACACAAATACAAAATTGTACCGCCCACACAACGAAAACTACATCTGAGCTATATGAAGCAAAAAAAAACCAAAATATGAACAAACACTACTAAAGCGATACCACTACTACTACTGATGCTGCTACTACCATTACTACTTTTGTTGCTGCTGCGACTGCTACTACTACAACAGCAACAGCAGCAACGACACTGAGACAACTACAACAACGAGACGAGATTGTAGAATGAGATTCATGCATGCAATCTGCCCTCGAAACAATGCGTCAGAGTGGAAAGGCTGAGCTTGTCAAACGTGTGGCTAATTAATGAACTTCTATAATTTATTACATCAAATTGGTCACAAGCAAAGTTTTTGCGGAGTGAAAAACAAAAAAAGAAGAAACTTTAAAGTTTAAAAAGTGGAGTTTTGAAAAAATTCAAACTCGAGAATATTTTATACGGAACACTTCGCAATCGTGTTGTCAGTATTTTTGTCTTCTTTTTTAAAGTTTTTTAATTTGAATGAACTCAATAATTAGATAAATAGATTGAATTTGGCTAAAATCAGTGATATGAACAATTAAATTTTTTGAAAACATTATCATAAATTGTGCACATTATCATAAATTATGCACATACATTAAGCAGACTCTTGCATGTTGGACAGTAAATTTAGCAGCAAGGCACGAAACAAACAATCAGCATGTCCTTACTGTGGCTTGTTTGTTGGTTGGCTTCAATGCGACCAACCATAAAATAGCCAGTATCTGATCGTTTATGTTGCTGTTGGTGTGTTTGCTGGTTTGTTTGTTTGTTTGTTGTTGTTGGTTATGTCTGTTGTTGTTGTTGGTTGTGGTTTGTTGTTGTTGGTGGTGGTGGTTTGTTAGTTGTGGTTGTTGTTATGCTGTTGTTTAAAAATAATTGTTTTTGTTTGTTGTTTCAACTTTCTGGTTTGCAGTTTTCTTCTTCATTTGTTCGATGGTCGGCTGGTTGGTTTGTACTTTGTTTTTGCTGTTTAACTCTGTGTTATGTTGGCTATCTTTGTATTTTATGGGGAATATTATTCTAAAAAAATTTGGAGATGCATTATGTTAATTCACTCTTAATTCACCCGTAGCATTTTCATTTGCATGCTTATCTGCATTTTGTTTTTTGATTTTTTTTTCTCAAAATGCTTTCAAAAATTAACTTTTCTGAAAAAAATTAACAAATGCAGCAAATCTTTTGATAAAGCTTAAAACAATTCAAATTAAAGTAGTCAAACCAAAAATAGTTTTTAAATTTAAAAAATTTCTGACGTTATGAAAAATTTTGAGGTCCATAAATACGAGGACATGGTGTTTAATGCTCAAGCCCAGTCTCCATGCCAACATCCGTTCGTCCATAAAATGTAAAAATATTAATAAATAATAAATCTCGGTAATAAAATTTCTGCTTCAATTATTCAACCATATTGTGAATGTATGTGCGCGTCTGTGAGCTCAAATATATACGATGAGATACTTCGTAAGGCACATAAAGCATGCAAAAGTTTCATCAATGTCTGCCTTTCTTTATAGCCGTCCACCGCATCTAATTAACTTGAAGTCCATTATGAAATTTAATTGGAAGGATATTGCATCACGTCATCATGAAGTTGACTTTTTCCCATCTTAGTGAAATTGAATCGTGGTCCCATGACGTCCGTTCCAATTCACTTCTACCAAAATTATTAATTCGATTTTATTTAATAGCTGGAAAACATAAAAACCGGCTGATAAAATGATGAAAGGAAAGAATAGATGAATAAATAAACAAATAAATAAACCATTTTTGTCTTTTTATATTTTTATTTTAAAAATGCAATTTAAACTTAAAAATTTGTTTTGCTTTGTTGATCAATAATGCAAACTTTCAGAAACTTTTCTTATGCATTCGCCATTTGAAGAGAGGTCGTGGGGGTTTGAACGCGGAACATTCACTTTTGATTGATGACTATGCTACTTAGTTCGTCTCAAACCTTTCCACTCCGAGTTTGTTTGAAAAAATTTATTTTTAGAAAATATTTTTGTTTGAAAAAATGTTTTTTTCATTATTTTCATCAATTCACGGCAATTATAAATATGTATTCAGACGTGTAGATAAGAGATTATGCGTAGAGCCAGCACTGGCGATCCGTATTGAAACAAACATGTGCAAACAAACTTTAATTCTGAATGCATCATGTTTAGGCGAGAGATATGCATCACATTGCATATAAATACAACGGACATGTTTGTGTGCTTTGTAACTGTGTTAACAAATGGTCGATACATTTCTGACATGAAAGAAAAGAAAAGAAAAATACGATAACCCCAAATGTAGGCGCGATCGAGTAAAAATTGTTTGCACAAACTGAAGAACGCATCTGTTAGCCATATCTGCTTTGCAATGTAAAAAAATTTCAATTTGACAGAGTAAGGAAGAAGAAACGAGGTGACGTTAAGTTGGAGATGGTGCGTGCAAGCTGGCGTGTACGCCATCTTTATTGCAGTTTGTTTCCTTCGCGCATTTGTAGCGGGTCTGCACAGCACATGTGTCCGGAGCAGCACAACCGCACTAACATGCTGCTGATGTAAAATGGAAAAAAATAATCATTTGGATGTGTGCCTGTGCATGTTTAAAATAGATTTTTTTATACTGAATATTCCTACAAAAGTTTTTCATAGATAAATGAAAAAACGAATGAATATTTATTAACTGAAACAGATTTGTAATTTTTATCTTTCTAAAACACAGAGACCGAATAAAATAGTGACCTACCGTGAGTCCTGGAGATCCACTTGGATGTGGCCCAGCGAACTGTCGCTCTGCAGTGTGCCGGTATTGAACTCAACTCGTTGTCCTTCGTCATGCGGTTAAAAATATTATTACATTCCTGCTCTAACTATTTTAAATTAATTTAAATAGAAAATATTCAATCTAATCTGAAAACCCGAAAAATAAATTCGATTTAGCACAATAAATACCAGAACAAGAAAATATTAATCTAGAGTGCCCAAAACACTGAACATGATATATTGAATGCAATTAGGAAAGTTCGCAGGCCAAACAATAGCAAATATGAGGTCAAAAGCAGGACATGCAAGCGTGGGTTGCTTTAAAGTATGTATCTACGCATAAACATTTATTCTAGAAATCATTTAATCCTGCCAATGATTCAAGAGTACAATGTACATGATTGAGCTTATTTAATTTGTTTAATCACCTGATGGCACCTGCCGTTTCTCATTAATTTCATCATGTATTGTTTGTATATAATGATATGAAACACGCAAGCAAGACAATGATGAATGTATGGCACAATTTGTTTGCTGCTGGATTTATATTCGCGGTGTTGCTTTGCATTTATGATTTGATAAGTAATAAAAAACGAACTTGATCTGGATTGAAGAGGTCGAGAGAGGGCGGGCAGTAATGGTCGAGGTGCGAAGTTGATGAAGGCGTCGTCGCAAGTTTCAAAAGTGGAGGAAATATGATTTGCTGTTCATCTTTGAAATGTGGCTGCTGGTGTTGCTGCTGCTGCTGTTGGTGTTGTTGGTGTTGTTGTTGCTGCTGTTGGTGTTGTTGGTGTTGTTGCTGGTGTTGGTGTTGCTGCCTTTGCTTAACAATATCGTAGTTGTACTCGTCATCTTTGTTATCTGGAAAGTCATTGGACGTGTCGACAACAGTTACACTTACTTGGTTGTCCGAGTTTGATTCGGGCACTTTGGCATCGTCGGTTAATTGGTTGAAATCTTCAAATTGATTACTGGAACCGTGTCGAACAGAATGATCGTTATTATTTAAAATTCTACTGTCAGAAGCTGAAGAATATTTTCGACCACTTGTGACCGATGAAGCCGCTGCCAGTGCTGCATAACTTTCGTTACGTTTTGCCCGCTCAACGGCTTCTTTTCTTTTTTGAATTTTCTCTTTGCGCATCTGTTCTTTGTAATACCCGGCGAAATTACTTACAATTATTGGTATGGGTAAGGCAATGACCAAGACACCACTGACGCAACAAGCGGCACCGACCAACTTGCCCCACGGAGTCCTCGGATACACGTCACCGTAACCAACTGTTGTCATGGTGATAGCTGCCCACCAGAATGCTCCTGGAATGCTAGTGTAGACGGTGTCCTTTTCGTCTTTTTCGGCAAAATAAGCTAAACTTGAAAAAACCAAAATTGAAATAGCTAAAAACATAACCAGCAAACCTAGCTCTTTATAACTTTGCTGTAAAGTGTAACCCAAAGATTGTAGACCCGTCGAGTGCCGAGCCAGTTTAAGTATTCGTAATATTCGCATGATTCGAAACACCTGTACAACTTTTCTGACGTCGTGGATTTGTTCCGAGCCTTCACTCGATTCGCCTAAGAACAGTGACACGTAGTAGGGTAGAATGGCGAGAATGTCGATAATATTCAGCGTTCCTTTGAAAAACTTGCACTTGCTTGGTGACGACCAGAGACGAACGGTGAACTCCAGAGTGAACCAGGCAATGCATATTGTTTCCAACATCAGCAGGTGGCCGTTGTCCACCGGGTGACCTTCCTCGTTCTTCCACTGGATGGTCGGTAGTGTGTTGATGGTCAGCCCGATCGTTGAGGCCACTACAAACAAGATTGACACTATCGCTACAACCTGACAGGTGATGGTGGTGTCGTTACTTTGAAATAATTCCACCAAATGTTTATGTATGTGAATACATATCATGGAAACAATAACGAACAGTGAAATAGTTGGAAATAACTGGCATTCAGTTTGAAAATATTAAATACCATCTTTAAGAATGACGAAGAAAAAGAAATGTAACATCTAATCAAATTCTTGTCAGCGCATCAAAATAAAAATCTCGTATATACGCAACTCGTACAACAAAAAACGCATGTGTTTTAAATATGAAAGTACGTATGGTATCATACATTTAATAGTATGCAACGAGCTCTGTAGTTTTCTCGGGATATGCATACATGTAACTGTACATGAGTGTGTGCAAGTGTACACGTGTGTATGGATGTTTGTATGCATTGTTGTTTGTGTGTAAATTTTTGTATTGTATATGTCTGTTCTTTTTGTACAATTGTATGCTTTTGTGTTTATAAAAATGTACAAAGAAGTCATGCATAGCGATGTACGCAAATATGTGTACGTATGTGTGTGTACATTTTTGAGTATAGATATGTGTGTGTGTACTGCGTGTATGTTGGTGTATGTGGTGTATGTACGAATAAATAAATATGAACTTCTTGTTGTCTGTTGTTGTCTATTCGGCTCCAAATAAGCCCTATTCTAGTGACAATTAATTGCTGTACCGTCCATGCCTTGCCTGTCGATGAAATGTTATTCTTCTGTTTAGTTGGATGTATGTAGTCGTATTCAGATTGTTGTTTTAGGATTGTTTCTGTTTGAATTTTTTAGTTGTATCTCTTTATGTCCTTGACTCCAAACATCAAACCATGGTTCAAAAAACATTACTTAGCACAATTTTTTAAATATATTACATAAAGGTTTTTAGCTTGGGTTTGGTTTTATATAGATACATTCAAGTTTTGGCTGCAGTTACAATTTATAAGAACGTTGTTAGGTTTTACTAACTCGATTTTATTGGTCGCAGATGCGAAAATTGTGTTTTTTTTCTTGCTGCAAAATAATGTGACTGACTCATTAACATTAAATAGTGCTAATAACAAAATGCTTATTTGTCATCATATATCATGTAATTACTTCAATTTCAAGGCTATTTTTAATGAAAAGATCATTATTTTCTGAAAATTTTAATGAAATTAAAAACATCGATGAAATATTTATGTACAAATTGTTAAACCAGGAGGAAAATTTCAACGTTATGTAAAAAAATTAGTACATGTATCAACATCAAGTAACATCAAGTAACATATGTATATTACAAATATTAAAAACTTTTATAAAAAAATTTTCATTGAAAGTATTAACCAAAAAAAATGGCAGTGCAAACGAAAAAGAAAATTGAATTATTAATCCATCTCTAATGGACATCGAAGCTGGTGCTAATTATTTCTAATGTATTTCACGCACTCCTAATTAAACCACACTGAAACATTAGAGCATGCAGTAGTAGTGAATAATTAACTAACACACCGGCCAGCTAATGACGAAAAAAAAATGATCGACATTCCATCAAACGAATAAATGAAAAATCGGAAAAATTCGAACTGGAGGCAGTGCATGTCTGAAAGTCGTAAAACGCATCGCTGGATGATACCATTCACGTCACTAAAATATTATCAATGGCCCATAAGCACTCGATTACCATAAATATATAAAAACATTTATAGCGCTGCATTGATTCCACTGCTGGCTGAAACGAAGAAAAAACAAATTCTATGTTGTGTGATTTTTGTTGATGTTATTTGGTTAATGTCATTTTTTTTGTTGGTGTATTCAAAACTTCCATTTTAAAAATTTTCAATATTTATGCTCCGTTTCGAGCACGGCGCACTCAATAATTGAGTTAGAAAAAATTAGACGGTGGGTAGCAGCAATATTTGAGAATCTATGAAGATTGCCTTAATCTGAATTTTTACCGTACAGTGTGGCAAACATTTGCGTTTGGTTTCAAGTAGACAATATTATCGACCTCTAAAGGAAGATTTGTTATCAATGCAAAAACTTATAGCCCCAGAAATAGTATTTAAATCAATTCTTTTCGACTTTGCTTCTCTTATCAACATTTTTCCTAATCCATTGACCAAAAGACTGGGATCATTTACACGTGTAAATCCTTTATATTGAATTATTTTTAATTTAAGAATAAATTTTTATTGTATTATTTTTCAATAATTAATTATTTAAATTAAAAAATATACCAACTTTGTTGCTAAGCTAACCAAGCTAATATAATTATCAGAGAAAATGTTGGAGCCAGCCGAAACGTATGTTGCTTGCGGTCCATCAAATTTACAGATGGCATCATCACAAGTAACAGCCACGCCAACGACAGCTTCAACTACTAACTCAACAAATTCGGCAGCAGTGTCGTCAACTATTTCACTCAGAAAACCCCAAAAATCAAGAAACTTTTCAGACCTGTATGCAAAATTTAAATCATACAAAAGAGCGAGAGGTAATGTTTTTATGAAACATCGAAGCAACAACACTGAAAACAACGACTACCAGGGCAACTTCTTCAGTAGCAGCAGCAACCATGATATCCACAACAATTTCAGCAGCATGTTGAATGAAAGTGGAAATGATGATTTCTACCTGGAAGCGAGAATCCTCGATACAATTGATGAAATTTCCATTATTGGGTGGGAAGCATTTTAGTAATATTTTGACAGTGATTATTTATAATTTTTAATTATTGAATTGTTGCTAAAATTCAGTTTTCGCCATTGCGTCGACACCAATCGCTCCCTGTTGAACAGACTCATGTGGACCAGCCTCATCCTCACAGGATTCATTCTGGCAGTTTACCAGATCAACGATCGCATCGTCCATTACTTCTACTACCCAACCAGCGCAGAGATCGACGTCGTCCCATCGCAAAATATGACCTTCCCACGCGTCACTGTCTGCAATGACAACTACATCAAATATTCAAGCGCCGAAGCATTAGGTTGGCTTTATTAATATTTTCTATTTCTTCAAAGTTTTTTGAGTTTCAAATTAATTTTTTTTAAATTAGTCATTTCAATTCAATTGTTTTCTTCTGAATGTAATTTTATCATACTGTAAAACATTGAATATTTCACAAAACTTTCAACCGTTCAAACAACACGCGACAACTGGAAGGCCTGGTGGAATATTACAAACAGTTTATGAGTCCGTTTGTCGTTGGTCCTGTCAATGAGAGCAAGATGGTCATCAACATTCCAACTCTGACCAACGCATCAGAAGTCATTGAAAAGAGGAAGTTTCTGTCGCCAGGGATGGAGCAAATGATACTCGTGAGAAATTTTCATATACCTTTGTTTGTTTGTTTGTTTGTTTGTTTGCGCCAGAATGGAAAAATTCGTTGGTAGTTGGTTATAAATCTTTTTGGCTGTGCATACGTATAAACAATTAGGTTTTCTCAAATTCCTATTATGGCATATTTAAATGGAACCCAAATCTTTTGCAGTGTTACTGGAATGGCTCACCGTGTCCTGATAATTTCGTGGACATGGAGTTCACCAACCTCGGACAGTGTCTCTACATCAGCCCAAGTGATATGCTGTGTATAAATAAATAGGGGCGTTCTATTAGCAATCTTTATAATGATAAACAACTGAGAAGCATTAAGCTAAATTGTAACAAAAATTTAAAAAAAATTAGTTTTAATTTATATTAAGTTGTGCTACTTTGTTTACTAAAATCTTTTAATAGGAAAAAGACATTTTTATGTGACCCGTCCTGGAGCCATGTTGGGAATAATGTTTATCCTGGATGCTAATCAGTCTGAGTATTTCATACAACCAAGTACTTCGGCTGGTTACAGGGTAATGTCAACCAATTTTTTTCAAATAATTTGTTTGGTTCAATTTTTCTAGAAACTTCTAAAGAATGAATCACAAAAGCCAAATGAGTAATGGAAGCTTAACAACGAAGTGACGTGTCGATGTTGTATTTGTTCAGGTCTTGCTGCACGAACCTAATGAACCACCCCGCATGATGGAGTTAGGGTTCAAAGTTCACCTAGGTCAATCCATCAACCTCGCTATATCCGTTACTAACGTTTGTTTTTGTGCAAATATTTCCTTGTATAAATTGTTTTTTAAACATCTATGCGTTTTTTGTTAACATAGTTGGAACATTTTCTGACAGATATCGAGACAGAAACCTCCGTACGGATCGTGCACTGATGAAGAAGATTACAACCAGGTGGATTGCCAGTGGAAGTGCCTCAATAAGGAGATCGTCAAAAATTGTAGCTGCAGACCTATTTATATGAAAGGTTCATATTTCACAACTTTGATAAATTATAAATTTAAAAATATAGAAAAACATGTGTTCAACATTTTTCAAACTGAAAGCTATCGGCAATGAAAACGTGTGCGATTATTACGAAGAAAGAAAGTGCGCTGACGTTGTTATAGACGACTTCTACCTTAAAAAATCAAGTGGAGACATTTTTTGCAACTGTCCCCCTGCTTGCAATGAAATAACTTACCAGACCTCCGTCACTGGATCTAACTTTGGACAAAATTTCGTGGAATATTTAACTAAAGTTTTTTCGCACTCTTACGAGCATGTTATGGAGAACCAAATATTCTTATATATTTACTTAAGCAGCATGCAGTACACAAAGCTGGTGACAACGGAAGAATATTCAGTGATGTCACTATTGAGCGATCTTGGTGGAGCACTCGGACTCATCTTGGGTTCAACTTTTCTTACAGTTATAGAAATCGTTGAATTGTTCATTGATTTCATCGTTTATGGCTACGCTAAGAGGAATGAGTATGTGGACAAGAACAGGGGGAAGAAAAGTTTTTATGAAAAGGCAGGCAGATTTTTCAGGGCAACGGTAAAAAAGTTTGAGAAGCGAACCAAGAGTAAAGAAAAAATAGAGCCGTATGTTGTATACGTTGAATAGACGGTTGGAGCATGTACCGTACACACACACGGTATGCCACCCCAGACGGTTTAAAAATCAATATAAATGTCAACAAATGTTTATGTTTAAAAATATTTACATGTTTTTTTAAGTTTTCAAATTTTTGCTTCGTGTAGAACGTATTGATGTTTTCAATTGTGCTGCTTGTATTTTGACAATATTGTTAAAAATTTACCCAGAATTTTTTATTAAATTGTGATCATTTAAATGAGAAATAATAATCTATTTGTTTTGCATTTTGAATCAGAAGTAAACTTAATATTTACAAACGATCAAGAAAGACCGAACATAAAATCCTAAACAGTGACAACTTCACAACATCACGACATATTGACAGTGTTACTATATAGTTAACAACCGGAGTGTAGGTAGGAGGGTAGTCACATTTTCGATGTCGATTGCGCCAATTACATTGTTTCAACTATATGGCATCTAATTGCTCCGTTCCTCTGTTATTATTTATTCAGTTGTTTTTTAGTGAGAGCTCTATTTGATGTGGCGTCATATGACCCACAAAACGATTTTTAGCAATAAATTGAACAGTGTTATCCACGTTAAAATCCCATGGGGGACGTGTGTTAACGAACAAATATTATCGTAATTAATGACAACACATCAATTTGAATGTTATCATTAGATGGAATGATGTTTTATACAAACTGTCAATTGTTATCGACATTTCTGAAAGGTTGCTCAGAAATACGAATTAACGTTTCCCGCCATTTAATTTCAGATGTATAAAACCTGTGTTTTTTGTATTGGTGCGCTTCTAAATTAAATTCTCTCGGCAAATTTGATTAAAAAATGCTTTAAAATGAAATAAATTTATTGAACTAGTGACGATAAGCGATTGTTAATGTTGAAACTTCATTCAAAATGGAAAAATTTTCGTATGTTATCAACTCTCAAATTCGTCCGACAGACAGGAGAGCCGCGCTGCCAAACAATCCCTCAACAGTCACAGAGGCATTCACCAACACTGCAACTGGCCCAACAACAACAACACAAAATTTCATAAACACAGCTGGTAGCAACCAAAACAACTTAGCAACACCAAAAAGTTCTGAAGATGAAAAACAGAGAACAAAACCGTATAATAAGTTTAAAATGTATAAGAGGTGGGGTGGGGAGAAGAATTTGAACGCTGGAAATAATCTCGAGGACTTCATTCTCGAGGCGAAATTGATGGATTCTTTCGACGAAATTTCAATTATAGGGTGAGTTTTGAAATTTTTTTATTAAAACATGTTTTAGTCGGTTACAATTGTTGTTAATAAAACCGAATTTCTGTTGGTTTTTTTTACGTTAACCATTTTGTCCAGCTTGAAAGGATAATTAACAAGAAATATTTAATTTAGGAACATTTTTCTCTTTAAAAATTACACTACTAGACTACCAGGCCCCTGGTTCAATTGAAGAAAAAAAAAGTTATATTAATTTTTTAAATAAAAAATTTGAAATTATTCCCACAAGGATGAAACATTGCATAGATTCCAATCGCTCAACGACGAATCGAATTTTGTGGGCCACTCTCATCGTCTGCGCATTCTGTGTAGCGGTCTACCAAATCAACGACCGCATCGATCACTACTTCATCTATCCTACCGCCACAGAAATTGACATCACATCTTCACAGAGCATGAATTTTCCTCAAGTCACCATCTGCAGCAATAACTACATCAAGAGGTCATCCGCTCAAAAATTGAGTGAGTTACAACGCAACCTGTATGCATGGAAACATAATTATATATATACATTTACATGTGTATATACATCTATACACATACTCATATCATTCTCTATCCTCATTAATGTTACTATCGAGTCGACATTAACTCAAACTAATTTCAGTAAACCAGTTAATTAACCTTTAAAACCAAAATTTGTAGCAAGCAAACGATACGCCATCATATTCTTTTTCTCTTTGCAGATTGATTTTAAAATAACGTTGAAAACTGTTGATAAAAATATATGTAATCATTCAGGGATCATCAACCGTTCAACTTACTAACTTGCAAAATAACTATCAATCAGATTTAGTGGATTACTTCAAGCAGTTTATGTTCCCGTACGTAATGAGAATACCAGATGAGAGCCAGATAAAATATCACCCCGCTAAACCGGCCAACAACACGGAGCTCATTAAAATGAGACAAATCCTGTCACCTGGCATAGAACAAATTTTCAATGTAGAGCTCTGGTTATGTTAATAAATTAAACAAAAAGTATTGTTCAACAAAAGCTTTTTTTCTAATTTAATTTCAAAATGAAAATTCAGTGCATGTGGAATGGTATGCCATGTCCAGATAATTTCATTGAGACAATCTTCACAAATTTTGGCCAATGTCTTGCCATAAACCCAAGTACCCTATTTAATATTTACGGTTTATAAAAAATTTCAATTTTTGTTTCTTTCGCTCTTACTGTATCACGTTGTCTTAAACTTTCACATTTTGGAATATTTTCAAAAAAATATTTTTTCAATATGGCAGTTTAAGAAAGTATTTTTTTAAATGTTCAAAATAACAGGAAATCAGAATCTGTCAGTAAGAAGGCCTGGTGCCATCCTGGGACTGCAGATGATTTTGTTAGCCAATCAGATGGACTATTTCATCCAACAGACTCCATCGTCTGGATTCTTTGTATGTAATTTGTTGCAGTTTCAAACAAAACCACTCAAAATTTAATAAATCAACGATAAGAACCAATTGTTCACTTTTTTCTATTTTGGGGCTTCAGTACATGCACAACACAGTTCAGTAAAATTCATTTTAATGTGATTCATCATAAATTTTTGCCCAAGCTACTGGTGCACGAGCCAGAAGAGCCACCTCGTATGCTGGAGCTGGGGTTGAAGGTCAACCTCGGGGAAGGGGTCAATGTTGCTGTATCCGTCACTAACGTTAACATTTAACTTTTTATGTAGTGTTTTTGTTAACTTTAAATATTATCTTAAATGTTCGATTTGATATTTTTGCAATAAGAATTCATGTGGGATAACAATTATCTCATTAAATGAAAATTCGTGAATGAACATCGAAAAGATGACCAGGATGAAGAGCCCATATGGAACTTGCACGGACGAGTTGAACTACCATCCGGTCAAATGTGAATGGAAGTGTCTCGCTCAAGCGATTATCAACCGCTGTAGCTGCAGACCCATCTACATGGAAGGTAACACGTCAAAATTTATATAAAATTTAAAAATTTTTAAGAGCTTTTGATAACGCTTTAACAGCGATTGCCAACGAATCGATATGTGATTATTTTGAAGAAAAGTACTGCGCTGAAAATGTCCTAGGTGCCTACTATACCGAAATATCCAACGGAACAATTCCCTGCTCCTGTCGGCCCATGTGCAACGAAATAACTTATCAAGCCTCTGTCACCGGATCAAAATTTTCGAAAAATTTTGTATCAGTTCTAGAAGAAACATTTAATACAAGCTTCGGTTACGAATTTTTTACGGACAACTACATCTTCTTATCAGTGTACTTGAGTAGCATGCAGTACACGGAGATGACGACGGTGGAAGGATACTCGGCGATGGCACTGCTGAGTGACCTGGGAGGAGCTCTGGGACTCTTCCTCGGATCCACCCTACTGACCCTTCTCGAAGCCATCGAATTGCTGATGGATCTGTTTTTTTATGTTCTTGCCAGGAAGAAAACTCAATTGAAGAAGAAGTGTGAAAATCGTAAAGAGATGTTTAAAAATTCCAGCGTTTCCGTAGAGAATTTGAAAAAAAAGTTAGAAAGCAACAGCAGGGTTCATCCTTACGTCGAAAATATTGAATAATTTATCACTTTTAATTAATATATCCGAGATGTCATAAAACAAATTATTTTAAGTAAAATCTTAAATTATTATTTCAGATACATTTTTAACAAAAGGTTTTTTCAAAAAAAACTAATTTCACTCATTTTTTTGTTTAAATACTTTGAAAAACTACATATGTACATTGAAATTTACTCTTGCAAATTTTTGTATATCCCAAATTATTGGAATTTCAAAAAAAACTTCACGACACACCACGTCCTTTTAATTTTTGTGCGAATGTTGAAATAATTTTCCAGAACAGTTGAAAATGGTTGAAAATTATTTTTCGCTATTTTCATGAGGGATTAATATCGATGTGAACCCATAAGCTGCCATCACGCATTTACATTTATAATTATCACCGGCGGCAAATCTGACATCTCATTTACGTGCGTAGAGCGTGTGAATACGTAAAATCGTGATTCACTGCTGGAAAAAAATTGTCAGAGCAGACGGCACAATGCATGTATCAACTTTCCAAATCGAAAATAATACGCTGCTTATTGATGGAGCAATCGAGCGTGAGTGCGCGGATATGAAAATTGATCTGAACTTTGGAGATATAATTTTCCATGTCAGTCATCATTAACACTGTTACATTTGTACCCAGTTACGCGAGGGTTCACTTAAACAATGTATGTTAAATTTAATTTTGTCAGTACGTTTGAACCTTTTTTTTCAACGTTTTAACAATTTGTCGGTATGTTACTAAAACTTGCACAAATTTTATTAGCGCAAATTAAAAATATAAATAACGTACCAGTTAGCACGTGCAATGAAATGTTCATTGTGACTGCAAATGGCAGCAGATTCGTAACTGCATTAGTGGCTGCGTTAATGTTCGCCAACGATTTTTGATGCGAGCATGTTGTCGTCACTGGATACACAAACTATAAAGGCGAAAATGTGAACGCTGAACAAACATCAAGTTACCGGGACCAGAAAATGAGGCAATGCCCTAGGCAACTGCGCTAAATACAACCTTATAAACAATTTTACAAACATCTGATCCATTTTTAGCGTCACGCTGATATAATATTCTAAGTGGTGGGTAATTAAAAAAAATGGAAAAAGAATTAAAGGAGGTGATCATTGAAGATGACCAGCTAGGGAAAATTGTGAAGTTGCCATGCGTACATCCACTTGAGGCCTCCACTCTGCCTGAGATAAATAATATCAATAAGAAAATCATCAATAGGAGCCAGAGCGTTTTGTCAAAAAGTTCAGAAGGAATACGCGAGGTCAGCCCTTACAACAAATTCAGGATGTACAGAAGATGGAGACACAGACACGTTAACATTGGTGGCGATGAGGATGATGAGCAGTTCCTTCTTGAGGCCAAACTGATGGACTCCCTTGATGAAATATCTATAATCGGGTTTGTAGGATTTTTGGTTTAAAAATTTATTTTCTGAAATAAGATGCATCTCTTTTTATGGCAATTCTTTAAAACTTTAAGATGTGCTTAAATGTCATTAATAAACTGTTAAATGAATTCTAATCAATATACAACGACTCGCTCGCATTTCGTATTTTCATCTGAATCAAAATTCCTCAAACAGAATGAAGCACTGCATTGATACAAATCGCACCACGACGAACCGCGTAATGTGGGCACTCCTCATCTTGGTGGCACTGGGCCTCCTACTCTATCAAATCAACGAACGCGCGCTTTATTTCTTCAGCTACCCCACCACCACAGAGATGGACATCGTGTCATCTCAAAACATGACCTTCCCTCAAATCACCATCTGCAACAATAACATCATCAAATACTCGGCCGCTTCAGAATTAGGTACTTTCAGATTATTCATTCTTCAGTTTTTTTTCTATTCATTATAAATCGTTAAAAATTTTTTTCACGAGTTTCTCATTTGTTTTATTTAAAATTTTACAGAATTTGTTTTAACTTAATACAAAAATTTTGGTGAGTTGGAATGCCCAGACTGACAAAAAAAACTTGTACCTATGACTTTATAATGAGCATTTTTGCATGAATGCTTGTTCGTACGCTTTTTAAATGTAAAAACTTTGTCCTTCATATTCACAATTTAGTAACATATTTATTCATTTGATTGTAGGTTTAGTGGAATATTTCAAGCAGTTTATGCCCCCCTATGTGATGGAGTATTTCAACTCTAACAATGTAAACAACTACCCCTCGAAACTTACAAACCAGACTCAGATAGTTTCAGTTAGAAAATCTCTATCACCGGGACTGGAACAGATTTATTATGTTATTAATTTTCTCTAATTAATTTCAAAAATAATTTACTCTTTTTTACGAATATTCTATTTTACAAACATTTCATAAATTAAAATTTAATCAAATTCAATTGAAGTGCGTTTGGAACGATGATAGATGCAAGAAAAATTTTGTGACGACAACCTTCACAAACGTTGGACAATGCCTTGTTATTAATCCAAGTATTTTCATCATCTCCTAAATATATTTACAGGAATTTTTTCCAAATTATTAATGAAGCCAAAGATTTTTCATCGATTAAAAAAATTTTCCATTTTTGAATGGTACCACTTATTAGCATTTAAAAATTATAAAATCCCAACACAGGAAAGCAGAATTATTTCGTGAGCAGACCGGGAGCAACGCTGGGACTGCAGATTCTCCTCGACGCCAACCAGTCCGATTACTTCATACAGCAGAATCCATCGGCTGGATTCATGGTCTTGTGTTATACAATACAATACAATACAATACATACAATACAATACAATACATACAATACATACAATACATACAATACAATACATACAATACAATACAATACAATACATACAATACAATACAACGCAATGCAATGCAATACAATACAATACCATTTATTTGCTAATTAATAAATAAAGGTCAATAAAAGTTTATATTTTAAGAAATACGCCATGACCCATTTTTACTCTGTTCATGCCTGTCAGTTTTTTTTTACAAAAAGTTTGCGAAACGGTAACGCAGGTTCTAGTCCACGACCCGGAAGAGCCTCCGCGTATGATGGAACTGGGGTTCAAGGTCAATCTCGGTGAAGCGGTCAACATTGCCATATCAGTCACCAACGTTATTTGAAGTTTTTGAAATTCTGATTTTCCATATTTTATATTATCTTTAAGATAACACCATAAAATAACTGTATATATGAAAATGTTCGATAAATATCTGATGAATTTTACTTAATTCGATTATCGTTGCAACTTGAAGTTTTGAGTCAAACTTGTACTTAAAAGACAACCAGAATGGAGAGTCCGTACGGATCGTGTACGAGTGAACTGGACTACCACCCAGTCAAATGCGAGTGGAAGTGCCTCGCGCATGTCATCGTGGACAGCTGTAGCTGCAGACCCATCTACATGGAAGGTTGCTTCTTAAACCTTTCCATTTTATTTAAACTAACTTACAATACTAACCTCAGCTATAGGCAACGAATCGATATGCAAATACTATGATGAGAAAAGCTGCGTGGAAAAGATAATCAGTTCGTACTATGCTGGAAAATCAAATGGTTCATCTCCCTGCTACTGCCCGCCGTTGTGCAACGAAATAAGTTACCAAACTTTTGTAACAGGGTCAAAATTTGGAAAAAATTTTGTATCAGTTTTAATAAACAGTACATTTTTGAATAGAACATATGAATATTCGATGGAGAATTTCGTTTACTTACAAATCTACTTAGGCAGCATGCAGTATACGAAGATAACAACGGTGGTAGGCTATTCATTTGTGGCCCTTTTAAGCGATATAGGCGGAGCGCTAGGCTTGCTACTGGGTTCAACCATGTTAACCACCCTAGAAATGTTCGAATTGTTTTTGGATTTGCTGTTTTACGTCATTGCAAAGCACAAACTTAAAGTCAAAATGTGGAAAAGTCGTAGAATGGCTGCCGCGAAATTGGTTAACGGCGCCATTCATATATCTGGAAACAAGCTTTGTTACAGAGATAAGGTTTATCCACACGTAGAATAAAGCCCATGCGCCCGCCCAACAAGCACTCTGTGATAAAACTTTTTGTATCGATACTTTCGTAATGATACTTTCGTAATGATACATTTGTAATGATACATTTATAATTATACGTTTGTAATCATACATTTGTAATGATGTTTTCATAATGATACATTTGTAATGATACTTTCTTAATGATACATTTGTGTTGACGTTTTAGTAATGATACATTTGTAGTGATACTTTCGTTATGATACTTTTGTAATGATACATTTATATAAAATTGATAAATTAATGATTTGATGTTAATGTACAGACTAATTTAAGCTCTTTAAAACTGACTTCGCGAAGAAACGCTTAATTTTACAAATTTTTCAAAAGTTTGTTTTGACAAAAGTTAGCTAGTTGGTCTTACATTCTATTCCAGTTGAAAATTTACATTCAAAATAAAAAAAATTAGGTTGATAATTTAGTAAGTATAAAAATATTTAAGAAGGAACAAAGAAAAAATATAAAAATTATGAATAATATATTTTAATTTTTATATTAATAAATAAAACGAATAATAGTAAAAAAAATAAGTTGAAATGATCCAAGATAAGCTAGCATGTTCAGTAATCCTATTTTTGTACAGAAAAAAAGTTAGAATTTTCTTACGTGGAATCAGAAGTATTCCATGCTTTATTGCATAAATGTCCAACAACATGGTTACAATATTTTCAATATTTTTTTTTCATTTTACGATTATTCTTGCTTTTTTTAGATTTTAAAGATTCAATTACTCTCGTTAATAGTTTAATTTTATTAAATAAATTTTCTTTTTTTTTATTTTTAATTAAAAGATCTTTTATTAAGATAATTAAGAGATCTTTTAACATTTGAAATTATGTAAATTATTCATTTGCCTAAATCAGAATATCAGGAGCGAGTGTTTATGAAACCTAGAGTGTGTCTTGCGTTAATTCGTACAACTTTATACGTGCTGAGTGCCTGCATCGTCAAAACCTTGGAAAATTTATCAAGACAAATTTCGACCCAGTTATACTGGAAGAATAAGGTTTAGGCGTACAAATTCTTATCTAAACGTCCAATCATTTAAACATTTCATTCACTTATTCGTAGTCTTACATTTTAATTCCTTCCTTCATTCGTTTATTCCTTTTTCATTCATTCATTCGTTCGTTAGCTCATTAATGCATTTTTTATCGATCCGGCTTCTGTAAAAGAATTTAATGTCAAAAGTCAATGCAGAGGGATGTTCGCGTACGTTTGCATCTCTCTTTCTCTCTCTCTCTCTCTCTCTCTCTCCCTTTCTCTCCTCGATTTTTTCATTGTTAATTTTTCAATTTCTATGTTCTATTCATTAATTTAGATGTTGTTGCTGGGATATGGGTTCTTCTTTTTTTTATCTACGTCAACCACATCCAAAAAATGGCTGATGTTCTAATCATATTTATATCGTTGTTGTTACATTTTAAAAACCCATTTAAACTTTTTCCAACTTTAATCATTATCATTATTCTTTTTCTTTTTAATAAAATATACTATAATTAATTAACTTGTGGCGTTCTATATATATTCCCCTTAAGTTTATAAGTATTCTTACCATCACACGCAGCTTTACAATCAATATCCCGGCCTAACTTATCATCGTCATTCTGTATGTATATATTATTATCTATACCATTATTATTATTATCATTACTATTATTATCATTATTATTATTATTACTATCATAATAACCCATTATTATATTTATTATTATTTTTATTATTAATGTTTTGACGTCATTGTATCAATGCGGTCTTGATTTATTGAACTTCTTTGCGGAGGTTATTTTTGTCTCCCGACATAATGCAACTTAGATATGCCTGGAGTCGATGTTGTTGTTTGCAATTGTTGTAGTTGCTGTTGTTGTTGATGTTGTTGTTGTTGATGTTGTTTGTATGTTGCTATTCATGTTGTCTACTTGGTACTACTATTAAATAGAATTTACATACACTTTTCACCAATGACAAACTCCTACCTGATCAAGTAGTCTATTGACGTGGGGGAGTGTGAATACACAACAAACACACAAATATATCTGTTTTTATTAAGAAATATTAATGCATTTTCAGCTTTGATCGTTGTATATGTATGTATATATAAATATTGATATAGAATGTACATATTTTTGAGAAAAAGCTTTATAACAGTATCCACCCATCCGTGGATTTAGACTGTAAACAACTTCGACAAAGTTTGATGACGGTACAAATGTCTTTTATATTTTTATGCTCTGCAAAGCCATTAATCGCCAGCAGGGTGCAATGATAAGCATATGACGATGTTTGAGTGTGTGTGTGTGTGCGTGTACGTGTGTGTGTGTGCGCGTGTGTGTGTATGTGTGTGTATGTGTGTGTGTGTGTGTGTGTGTGTGTGTGTGTGTGTGTGTGTGTGTGTGTGTGTGGTGTGTGTACACCTATCTAGGGAAATGTATCAATCAGAGTTCCACAGTGCTCTGGCATCCAGCGTTTGCATGCAATCTCAAACGTACAGCCTATACGTAGACCTGATGCGTACATCTGTATATGTGCATATGTCTGTATACAAAGATGTGTATGTATGTGTGTATGTATGTATGTATGTATGTATGTATGTATGTATGTATGTATGTATGTATGTATGTATGTATGTATGTATGTATGTATGTGTGTGTGTGTGTGTGTGTGTGTGTTTGTTTGTTATTGTGTATATTAGCGTGCGCTTACGTGTCCTTGAATGTGCGTGTGATGAATGGCGTTGCCTTATCTAAACGTCATTTTTTGGTGGAAATTTGACATTTTTGTAAAAAAATCAGATGGTGTTGTCAAATGGACTTTGTCAAAAAATACAAAATTTTATTAAAAATTTTCTATTTCATGCATTTTATTTTAGTAATGTAAATATTGTGCAAACGAAATGATTTTTTGGTTAACTCGATGCAATTTTTTTTAACAAAAATTCTCTCATTAAATTTTTTTAATTGCAGCACCTGTTCAGCATCTGCAGATATTTATATAGAAATATTTTTCAGGAAAAAAAAAACTCTTGAACATGGGAACGTGTTCCCGATTTTTATATTGCAAGTAAGCATACAATGTGAATAAAAAAAACAAAAACAAACATCATTCAAAGAGATGCACATACACGTACAAGCATAAACAAGCAACCAGATATAGCGATGAATTAAAACTCAACTCAGAGGAGATAGCTTGATATGGTTGGCCATTCTCCTGAAATTTCACAACATTTATCTTTCTACATTTTTTTTGGTTTGCTAAACTTTTATAACATGCCGTCGTTATCGTCTTAGAGTAAAATTTGTATTTGAGTGATTGTATCAATAACATGAATAATGTTTTAAAATGCTTGTCAATGGTTGGTTGGTTGATTGGTTGGTTGGTTGGTTGGTTGGTTGGTTGGTTGG
>NW_008705331.1:243846-271346 GCF_000326865.2 Helobdella robusta | reverse complement strand
TAATTAAAATTTATTTTCAACCATTTTTTTAAATTTTTTACTTCTTAGCATCAGTTAACCACTTGACAAAAGCTTTCCTTCAAAAGAAACTGACTACAACGGCAAGCATGAAAAACACAAACACGCAAAGAGCAAACTGCTTTCAAAAACAACCCTAAATTTTAACTTTTAATTATTAATTCATGCACGCACACACAACACACACACACACACACATAAACACACATAAACACACACACACGCTCACACACACACACACACACACACACAGAGTTCAGCCACGTACAGACAGAAACAGCATTCGAATGAATTATGTGGTGGTAGATGCGAAAACGCATTCATTTGCATATTTCATGTGGAGGTTTTTGTAGAGTCGTCAGTAGGGAAGAAATAAATTTATAAAGATGATGTTTGTATACTAAAAGAAATAAATTTACAGAGATGATGCTTCGTTTCATTTGTATATAAATACACATTATTGTACATAAGAAGGTATAAAAGGTACACACATATTGTATATGAGTTTGTATGAAAAACATATACACTACACACGTACGCACATTTTGTACACGCATACACGTACACACATTGGGAGGTATAAATGGTATCAATGCGTACATAATGTATGTAAATGTACACTCAAACATGCTTTACACGGAGGCAGAATCCTCTTGGCTTGTTGTGCGCCAGATGAGTAGCGAATACATACATTGTGTGTTTGTTTGTATCTACCTGTATGTTTGTACGTACATCTGTATGTTTGTATGTATCTACTGTACACGCTTATATGTTTGTATGTACATCTTTATGTTTGTATGTACACTTGTATGTTTGTATGTACATTTGTATGTTTGTATATACACATTTTTATGTTTGTATGTACATTTGTATGTTTGTATATACACATTTTTATGTTTGTATGTTTGTATTTTTTGATTGTCAAGAACGAATATTTTTATTTGTTATGTCTGCGTGTGTATGTTGGTTGCATGTTTCTTGTCAGCTTATGTTTGTAGTCTACTTTACTTGATGATGTTTATGCGCGGCTGTGTCGCATCTGGGATGGTTTGTATTTCTCTGTATTTCTGTGTATGTGTGTGTTTGTATATGTGTGTGTGTGTTTGTGTATGCGCGTGTGTGTGTCTCACCGCGTTTTTGTTTGTTGTCCAAATCGTTTTTTGTCTGTTTATTATCTGTATTTTTAACGTACATGAATGTATGTGGTTATATTTGTTTGCATGGATGGTTTGTCTCTATGTATGTTTTTGTATTTTTTGTTTAAGTAGATGGCTGTATTTTGTTTATGTATACGGCTGTATTTTCAAGTTTGTGTAAGGTTGAAGTTACTTACAAGCCTTCCATTCTGTCAACTTGTTCCTACTTGTTCCTAGAGATAGCCGGCCATTCATCGAGGACTTTCTCTAAAAAAATCGATAAGTAATAAAATGCTGTCGCTTATTTCACTGCGTGTGTATGTGGCATGGCATGGTATGGCATGGTATGGTATGGCATGGCATGGCATGGTATGGTATTTATGTACCGTGTTTGTACGTGGATATGGTTTGGTTTGGTATCTCTATACCTTATACTCCATTGTGTAGCATTTTTTATGTGTATCTGTACATAGAGTACATTGTGTGGCAGCTGTACATACAGCTGTATATACTGTACACTTATGTACAATTACAAATAAACACACATTCGCAAACAAACGTATATATATACACACACACAAACCCAGACACACACACGCAAACACACATACACAGACAGTGCACACACACATGCACGCAATGTTTTATTTGTTATACGTAAATGAAATGACAAACTATAAGGTACATAGATAGAATCGCTCTGATTGTTTACAATAATTTTTATTTATTTAACCACATGAATTTGCCAGAGCAATATGTGTTTTCGGCTTTGCTTTGTAATGTAATTGTTTATTAAATTTTCAGCTATAAAAAATGCGTATGCACATTGGAAGCAATCAACAACATATTGACATGTGTCTGTGATAATAGAGAAGTAGGAAAAACAAGAAAAAAAAACACATATATATGTTTACTCGTGTGTGTGTGTGTGTGAGTGTGTGTGTGAGTGTGTGTGTGTATGTGTGAGTTTACATTATGTATGTGTGTGTATACATAATATGCATACAAGTTCGATCGGTTTTTTTACTGTTCACGTTTTCCTATTAAATAATGATTCATTTAAATTACAACAAACTTTCGAAATAATGATGATGTCCAATAACATCACATGTGCGAATACTAATGTTGCATACTAATGTTATATGTGGTGTTCACAAATATGTATTCGTTAAATTTGTTTTTATGTTATTATTATTAGTAGTTGTTGTATTAGCAGCAGCAGCAGTAGTAGTAGTAGCAGCAGCAGCAGTAGTAGTAGTAGTATTAGTAACATTTCCAGAAAAAGTTTTGAAGGTGTTAGAACGAGGCATACTTTTAACAAGTTGAGACCTTCCACAACGGGTAATCAAAAGTATTATTAATAGCATCAAAGAAAAATCTGCTTATTTGAAACAATTAACTTAAATTTCATACTTTAACGAGATTAAAACCTCTATAGAAAGTGCCGAATAGAAATTATCAATGGACAAAACACACAAATTATCAAAGAAATATACAACAAACAACACTTCAAAAATACCCAATACACAGGAGAACACCGACGAAATACATAAAAAACAGCAAAATATGCTACACTAAACATTCGACTAACTCTTGCCGCCAATGATGTTTGTGGTTTTTCTAGAAGATCCCAAACTTTCCGCTGGGTTTCGTAGTAGCAGCCAGTCCGTGTAACTTCCTCCTCGTTCGAATCTGCGAAGCTCTCTGTCTCTTTTCTCAACTCGTCTGAAATCATTTCCTTGCGTTGCAGATAGGAATGTTGGCAACATGACTCCAGGTGTAGCTCATCGATGCCTGTGTTGAGGAATGTTCCAATTATGTTTGTAAGGTGAGCATTTTGTTGATTTTGTATGAATTTATTTTTTTCTTAAAATGTTAATAAAAGTTTCTGCTAATTTTAAAATTTTTGTTTTTTTTCATCGAGTTTATTTTCAAACAGTTATTTTTTTTAATTTTGTTTGTTTTCAAAAATAAAATTGTGGGATCAGCCAACCGTCACCTTGCTGATCATTAAAAGTAAAACAGGTCAAACTGTAATGTGTACCGATGCAAATTATATAAAATCGAACCACTTCAGAGTAATAGGCATCAAAGTGTTGTTTTTAAGAATGTTTTAGAAAGCTTCAGTGACATAATTTCAATTGTAACATTTGAACAACAACACAGCAGCAGTAGTAGCTAACCCCAATATTCTAAGTCTTCACTGAATGATAAAATGCAGGCGTCTTCTTGTAGATGCAACTTGCCGGTGCGATAATAATTGAGAATGGATGAAAATGTTTTTGGCTGTCGATCAAAATAAAACTCCATGGTGTTGAGGTCGTAGTCGTCGCAAACGGTCATCACCTCTTCGTGGTTGCTACATTTTAAAATTTTTCCTAACCTCGTGTTCGGCAGCCGAGCCAATGTTTTCCAGAGTATCTCGTGTTTTTCGCCCCCGACATTCACGATCAAGCGCTTCGATTCAACTGTTGATTGATCGAGAGATGTGATTAAGCCGAGCATCGATGTGGCGTTTGTTGGTAGATGTATCTGGAGTAAACGGATGTGGTTTGTTATGGCCTTCCGAGCGAGTTCCAGAAATTCCGTCAAAGCCGGTGTGTTGTTTGATTGCCAATCCAGCATCCAGTTAGATCGCGGTCTTGTGAAAAATTCGTCATCAGAATTAAGATCAGAATTTACTCGAGACCTGACGTGTTGCTGTTGTTCTTGATGTAATCTTTTGTGCCGTTCGTAATCAGCAAGTGGTAGTTGAAGCGACGATGAAGATGAAAGACGTTGGCATTGTGTAGCTGTTGGTGTCTGGCATGATGCCTCACCCTGGTCCGCGTTTGAAAATTTCGACTGTTCATTTTTCTGATCGGTCGATTGTATTGCTTGATTTTTATTTTCCAATTGATCGAAAATTTTTTCCGGATCATACTCGTTGCTTACGCTGGGAAAATTTGTTACGTCGGTGGTTTCGTAAGGTGTTTGGCGCGAATGAGGTAACGGTGTGTACTCGATCTTTTGGTAGCGTTGCTGTTCTTGGAGGGACGGTTGCGGCTGGAGGAATCTGCTCTCGTGCGTGCTGTCCAGGTTGACAGAGCACAGCCTGTGCAGCGGTGTGACGTAAGTGTTGAAGAGAGACAGTAGAGGATAGTTAATAGTTGTACTTGGCGAAGGAACGTTGTGAGATGTGAAGGAAGACTGCTTGCGACCAGCGGCAGAAGGTAACAAAGAAGCCAACCCGCCTGAAGTCGCCGCGTTGACGTTATGATGGAGCTCATTGCTGCTTTTCCTCTTCACGTTCCCAGTTGTATTTTTTAAAATTGATTCCTTCCTGGCTGCTGGTCCACTAGATTTCGAAACTGATCTCTTCCGATTTGTGTCACTGCGCTTCTTGTAGTCGCTACTCTTGCCGGTTTTCGGATATCGGTTGGAGCTGTTGCCTGTGCTGTAGAACATTTTCCGTTTGTCCGTGTAGGGAGCGCAACGAGTTAACAAGTTCACCACTACTCATTTATCGCTCACTCGAAGTTTTTCAATGAAGTGGAAAAAGTTTTAGGGATCAAATTCATTTTATTTAAAAGAATTGCCGTTACTTATTTTATACAATAAATTATTTTTTTATTTAATTCAATTTTATTTACAATAATCAAAAAAAAATTATATATATATATAAGTTATTTATTTAAATTTCAAAATCATCAAATTTTAGTTTAATTTTTTCATATTATGCTATAAAAAGAAACCCTAGAAACAATTGATTCTCAGCAAGATGGCTAAACTATACCAACAGCAGACTATTTAAATTAACTAATTTCATCATCCTATAAATCCTTCAATCAAATGAAAAACATTTTTAACAACAATTCTTCATTCAAAGCTGAAATAACCATTTAATCGTGTTTTAAATTCAATTTAATAATTATTCTATTAAAACTCGTTATTATAATAAAGCAAATTTATTTCCATAAATATAAGAACATTATATTTTAAAAAATGATTTGTATCCATCCATCTAAAATCAAAGACCGTCACAGCCAAACAAATCAATGAATGAATTAGGAGTGTATAGGGCGGACAGAATATGCAAGAATCAAGTGGCGCGGATGCACAGACCACACACACACACACACACACACACACACACACACACACACACACACACACACACATACATACACACACACATTTACTGTAATTTCTTTATAACCACGTATTTCTGTATGTAGTTTGGTATTTTTTTTTGGTATTTTGGTATCTTCACTAAACAACAATTTTTGAATTATTTGTTGAATGTAAGACAGTCCGTAGAGTTGTTTTTTCATTGTGTCTAGGTTCTTTTGAGGCTGATAAAAATTTAACATTCAATTAAACAGTCAGATAGTTTAAAATGTTGAAAAAAGTATTACAAAGTAAATTTTGAAACCTAAGTTTACAATTTCAAAGTCTCAAACAAAAAAAAAACAATTTCATGAAAGATTCGATTAACGCTCAAAAGCGTTATGCTAGAATATCTGGAGGTTTTCAGATCTCTGACATATCCATTTCGGCTAAAATTTCAACTTATTAATTATCGAAAAACGAAAATGAAGATAGATACCATATAAAAATAAAATTTTTGACTACAAACGAAAAACGATTCTACGTTGGGTAAGAGGATCATTTGGAGTTGACATGCGGAGGCACGATTGTGAAAAGGACAAGAAACATTTATCAGATCACTTGTGATAAGAAGTTCAGCAGGCCCTAAGAAAACAAATTTTTAAAAAATGGAAGAACGCCAAAAAATAATGCAAGACGAAATAATAACAAAACCACAGCTAAAAAATATTAACAATAACAAAATCAATCTCTTTGAAATGCACGGTGGCAAGGCGCAAACAACAAATATTTATTTAAACTCATAATGGCCGTAATTTAAATAGAGCAGCAAAAACCTCAAAACATTTTCTATCAGCAAAAACAACAACTAAAACATGGAAAAATAACATCAACAATATCCCAAAATATTAGGCTACTAGCAACGTAAGATTAATACCATTTAACGCAGAATGAAAAAAAAACAACAACATTGATTCCAATTTGGGCGACAACAACATTATTGATGTGCACATAACAACAACAAAATCGCCAACAACAACAACAACAACCACAGCAGCAAACAACAAAACGATGAAGAACAAGAATAAGCCATATCGACCGGTTGTGTGTTGGTCGGTTCTTAAATGATACGCCTGCTTCAAGAGCGCGTTGGCTTTCCATACTGGTGTTCACAAACATATAAATCTTCCTCTTTTATGCTGTTTTTTCTAACTCTTCTTTATTTAATTTTTTCTTTGTTTTTCTTCATTTTGTTTTTTATTTTCTATTCGTTTTGAGGCGGAATAATGTATAGGCGAGAAACATCCATGTCTTGTCGTGTCTGGTGGAGTGCTTTCTGGCGTGTAATCGGTTGTGTGGAGTGGGAATGAGTTAGAAAAAAATTCTACGTTTAAAAATGTATTTTTTTAAGTTATAAAATTGAAATTATTTTAAATTTTCGACGAATTAACTCAGAATGTTATAACATCAAAAATTATATTTATACTTAGTACATGTATGTTGTGGGTTAATTTGTTTGTTTGTCTGTCTGTCTGTCTGTCTGTCTGTCTGTTTGTCTGTCTATCTGTCTGTCTGTTTGTCTGTCTGTTTGTTTGTTTGTTTTTTCGTTCGTTCGTTCGTTCGTTCGTTCGTTCGTTTGTTTGTTTGTTTGTTTGTTTGTTTGTTTGTTTGTTTGTTTGTTTGTTTGTTTATGAAATATAAAGTTGCTAACCAAATTAAAAACATCACGGCAAGCTGTCGACGGTAGCGAGTTTTATTATGAATCATGTTATCATCAACATCACCATTCCTCATCACATCATTATCTTTATTATCATCATTGTCAATTTCATTGTCATCATCATCAACTTCACCATCATCATCGTCATCACAATTATCTACATAATATTGTCATCACCATCATCACATTGTCATCGTTATCAAATTGTCATCATCATCCCCATCATTGTCATCATCATCCCCATCATTGTCATCATCATCCCCATCATTGTCATCATCATCCCCATCATTGTCATCATCATCATCCTTATTGTCATCATCATCGTCGTCGTCATCATCGTCATCAATAGAAATTATTGATCTGACAGATCTGGTGTTCGGTTTAATATTAAGAATATGTTGTTAGTAATGAATGATATTTTTGAAGTTTTATAAAGCAGATACATTGGGAGAATTATTATTATATTAAAAGTATGTCTTCAGAAGGTATATGTTTATTTGTTTGTTTGTTTGTTTGTTTGTCTGTTTGTCTGTTTGTCTGTTTGTCTGTTTGTCTGTTTGTCTGTTTGTCTGTTTGTCTGTTTGTCTGTTTGTCTGTTTGTCTGTTTGTCTGTTTGTCTGTTTGTCTGTTTGTCTGTTTGTCTGTTTGTCTGTTTGTCTGTTTGTCTGTTTGTCTGTTTGTCTGTTTGTCTGTTTGTCTGTTTGTCTGTTTGTCTGTTTGTCTGTTTGTCTGTTTGTCTGTTTGTCTGTTTGTCTGTTTGTCTGTTTGTCTGTTTGTCTGTTTGTCTGTTTGTCTGTTTGTCTGTTTGTTTGTTTGTTTGTTTGTTTGTTTGTTTGTTTGTTTGTTTGTTTGTTTGTTTGTTTGTTTGTTTGTTTGTTTGTTTGTTTGTTTGTTTGTTTGTTTGTTTGTTTGTTTTATTATCATTTTATACAAATTTACTTTGAGTAATTTTGAAAATTTTTAGGTGAGGGTATAATTGACAAAAGAAGTGAATTGGAAAAAATCATATCTCTAACAGGTAACAACAAATAATTAATTTGAAAATTTGAAAATTTCTTTATGATTTTTAATATTTAAAAGTAATTTATCTATAATATTTATTAATTTAAAAAAATTATTATGAATTTTAATAATTTTAACCGCATCAGGCTATGGGCTGTTTAGCTACAAGTTAATTCTTGTCTCTGGTTTGGTGGCAAGCAGCGACGCTATTGAAATTTTTGGCGTCTCCAACGTTGTTCCTGCTGCCACTTGCGACCTGGACCTGAATGACAGCATGAAGGGCTGGATAAACGCCTCCATCTTTATAGGTAGTCAAGTTAATAGATTAAGAATATCATTTGAAAGTAAAATTGTTAAATTTTCAATTGGAACATTTTCAATTTGTAATTAAGAATTAAAAAAATATAAATCATAGACATTAAATTACTTTTTACAAAATCTGACATAACGCAGGCATGTCCTTGGGTTCTTTGGTCTTTAGTAACTTGGCTGACGTTTATGGCAGAAAATATATGCTCATCACATCACTTATTTGTAACGTTTTGTTCAACTTGGCCGCAGCTTTGAGTACTAATTTTTACCCATTCTGTGCTTTCAGAATTCTGAGTGGCTTTGGGTATAATTTTCACATAAATTAAATTATCATTAACTAATTATTTATAATTATAATGTAATAATTATTTATAAAGTTATTTTGAATAAATATTTATGCATAATTATGAATAAACCTGAAAGAGTTGGAGGAAATATTCCAGTTATCGGTGCCTACCTTACTGAATTTCAACCACTCGAGAACAGAGGGAAGGTCTACACTGCCGTATCAGCATTTTGGTCTGTTGGCAGTTCGATTAGTGGCGGTTTGTTGAGTTTTTATTGCCTGGGAAACTTAATTTGAATTTGTAAAACTGGATTGGTGATGTTAGTTTCGAAATATTTTAATAATTAGCTCTAGCCTGGATTATCTTGCCTATAAATTTTGAATGGAGTTTTGGCGCGAATTACGTGTTAAAAACATGGAATCTCTATCTTTCTCTATGTTCTATTCCATCGTTAATAGCTGTCTGCACGATTTTTCATATGCCTGAAAGTCCGAAATATTTACTCGAAGTAGGGAAAAAATATTTTCTTTCACAAAAAACTGACACAATTAATGAATTGAAGTATTCCAAACTAGATGAATTGAAAGTGGTTATGAAGGACATATACAAAGAAAATAATCCATCAGCTAACTATGAAGATTTTGAAGTAAAGTGAAAATTAGCTAATTTTTTTGTAGTGAGGTTTACATTGTTTGAATAATAATTCACAACATAGAAAGAACTGTCCAAAATTGACAGCCTACATAAAACAACTGAGATCTCAACAGTTTCGGCTACATGCAGCTTGTTTAAAAGCATTTCAATTGTAAGCGACAGCCATGTTTGAAGACAATCATAAAATATTCTTTAAACTAATCTGTTTAAAATTATAGATACTAACCTTCTGGAAAGAACTATTCTCTAAAAATTTAATTGTATCAACTTTGATGGCGATAGCTGTCACTAATATTCAATCATATGGGTAATCGTAGTTTCTTTTTGATATATAACGCCTTTTTGTAATGAATACCTAAATAACTTTATAATGTTTTTATTGCCAGTGCTTACGGAATGATAATGTGGTTTCCAGAGCTTTTCAAACGCTTCGAGATGAACAATGACAGTATATGTAGGGATCAAATGTCAGCGGACCAAGATAATTCATGTTATGTTGCATCTTCTGTCTATAGACAAGCATTTCTCATCAATTTTGCAACGTTTTTTGGCTATATAATCATTTTTTGCATCGATGTGGTAGGAAGGAAACCGATTTTAAGTTTGGTTTTTCGTTTATATTATTTAAATCTAAGCAACTGTCTTCAAACTTGTTTAAAAATTTTTCACATTTTCTAGGTATAAATTTTCTACTCTCATCAATTTGCGTATTTCTATTTTGGTATTCAACAAGTTCTCTACAAATGTACATAATGTCTTACCTTTTTGGAGCACTATCGGCGGCCCAGTGGAGTGTCATCAATGTGGTCATCGCTGAATCTTTTCCAACAAAACTAAGGTTTAGATGACGACGTGATTGTGTAATGGTTAAGGTGCCTGGCACTGAAGTTGCAGTGACCAGATTCGAATGCAGAAAGATCCCCGCTTGCCACATGCAGTCTGTGTGTATGTGGTGCAATGATTCACGTGTGTTTACATGCCCTTGAAAAATATTGACGAAAGAATTGTTATGAAAAAGTTCATTCGACTCAATACGTTACTAGTTACATTGCATGATTTTTTTAAATTAAATAAGTTTTTAAAAAATATTTTCTAAACAAATTATTTTTAAAGATCATCCGCTTTTGGGTTGTGTTTAGGCATAAGTCGACTGGTCGCGGTGCTTTCAAACTTAGTGTTTGGGTACTTATTGAACGTCTACTGCATCCTTCCGTTCGCACTCATCAGCTTCTTCTACTTTGTAGGCTTCATCCTGGCTTTCTTTTTCAAGGAGACCAACAAAGTTGAGATTAACTGAAGTCGTGTCAAATAAAATTAAGTACGGAGTTTCATGTCTTGAATCGGTCATAATTTATTTTTAATTATTTAAAATATTATTTAAATAGATAACTAATGCTTTCTTGATAGACATTAACTTAGTTTTTAATAATTATCGCGTTAAATCTAAAGTGAACATGCTTGCAAAGTCTAAAATATTTTACATATGCAATTTTTTTATTTTCTATTGATTTTAACTTTTTTTTTTCTAAAAATTATATCATTTATATCAGGTGTAATTTTCTGTGCTGTATTTTTAACATGGTTAATTAACCGGTTGTTTGAAAAACATCTTAATGTTCAATATCTAGTCATCTTTTTATTTCACGAATCCAAAAACGTAAACAAAGTATTCAAAATCAGAAAAGATGAAATAAAATTAAAGACCCTATGATAGAAAATGTACAAACATAAGTGAATAGATATAAAAATAAATATGTATATAGATTTAAACATAAATGTTCAAATGGTCGAGAATTTTAAAATTATAATATTTCGGCAATATAAGCTTAGCAGGCCGACCTTATATAGTTTAAGGGAAAAGTTAAACAAATTAACCTTAAAAAAAATAAAAATATGAAAACTCTCGATAAAAAAAATTGTGATCTTTTGTTTCTATGTTTATTAAATTTATATTTTTCACAAACCCTTCTTTTATAAACATCAACAAACAAATTTATTCAAAGTTTTTTAGTACTTCGACAAAACATCAACTTATCAACGGTATATTTTCATTTGTAGAAAACTGCATCGAGGACAAACATGATATGATATATGATATAACAAGATATTTGATATGATAGGGTATATGATTTGATAGATAGGATAAGATATAATTATAATATAACATCAAACGAACTCCTTGAATAAATTACTATTCGTTTAAATAATGAAACGTAGTTTTTAAATGGGAAATATTTAAAATAATTCAGAATCAGGATTGATCAAATTATGCAACAACAGGGTACATTACAAATTTATATCAAAAGATTATATAGGTTGTTTTATATGCCAGCGAGCAGTACCTAGGTATCGATTCATTTCACTAGTTATGTGTCTACCTACCAGATGTTTCATCAAACAATACACCATCAACCATCTGTAGACGTTTTAACAATCAAAACAACACAGATTAAAATTGTGTATCTTAAATTTTTTTCAACTGATGTATCAGTTTCAACTTAATAAATGTAGACAAATTTGAAATAACTAAAATTGAAGTAACTGAACAAGTCTGCCATGTCAAATGAATGTTAGTTTTTGATATGGTATATTAAATTTTAGAATTTAAGCTTCAAATTTACTATTTTCAGACGAAAGTATTCCTGATAACAAGACCAACCTGGAAAGACTTGTTTCTTTAGCCGGCAAGTAAACCAAAAATTTTAAACCCTAATTTATCAACCACCAAATAATAATAAAATAAAATATTCCTTAAAATTTGTAAACAAGTTTACATAATTTACCCAGCGACGTAAAAACTCTTAACCAAACTTAAAGGCAATGCCATAATTACTAAATAAGTCGTCAATGAATTCAGTTGTAGCGAAACGATAAAATAAAACACACAAAACAAAGGTTACGGATGGTTCAGTTACAAATTGATATTCCTGTGTGGCGTGGTGGTAGCAAGCGACGCCATCGAGATCCTGAGCGTGTCCTACATTATTCCACCGGCCACTTGTGATATGGACCTCGATGACCAGAAAAAAGGATGGATAAATGCTTCCATCTTCATTGGTTATTTTATTTGAAATTTGTATGGATATATTTCTAGTATCTACTTTAAATATAAAAAAGAGCATAACTTAAGTTTATATGCATTTGAAATTTTTATAACTGAAAATTCTCTGGACAAGGGTTAGAAAATTCTCTAAAAATTTTTGCACACAGGTATGACTGTTGGCGCAATTTTCTGGGGTTGTCTAGCAGACGTTACTGGTAGAAAAACAATTTTAATTTTCTCATTAGCGTTCAACGGGTTTTTCAACTTAGCCTCGGGTCTATCCAATAATTTCTATTCGTTCGTTATATTCCGACTTTTGAGCGGCTTCGGGTAAGAAATTTAATTCCCACTTCAAAAATGTGATTCCAAATAAGAAACAAAAACGAATAAACAATTTTCAGAGTTGGAGGCAACGTGCCAGTCATTTACACATACAACAGCGAGTTTCAGACGAACGAGCACCGCGGTAAGTTGTTAACATTCATGGTATCCTTCTGGGCATACGGTGGAATGATTGCAGCCGGTTTGAAAATTTTTATAATTTAAAATTCAATAGCTATAAGATTAACAAAATCGATTTAATGTCATTTAAATAGGCGTTGCCTGGGCCCTCCTACCAGTGAATTTGAGTATACAGATTCATATTAATTATGTTCTAAAAAGCTGGAACGTTTACCTTTCTTTATGCTCCCTACCAACATTAGTTTCCATGTGTTTCATGATGTTTATGCCAGAAAGTCCCAAATTTCTTCTGGAAGTTAGTTGGTCACAGTAATTTTTTTGAATTATTCAAACTAAAATCTGCAACCATCTTAAGCATTCAAGAATGGAAGAAATGAAACAGACGATGTTGAGAATATTTAAACAAAACAACCCTAACAAAGACATCAGCGAGTTTGAGGTAATTTTTTAAAGAGGTTTTTAACGCCAAAAAAACAGAACATTTTTTTTCTTAAGAGAGAATTGAAAGCAATTAGCGAGGGAAACACGAGCAACAACGCCACAACTTCGAAAGTTCAGCAACTTTTAACAACAGTCACCAAAGTAAATTTATCCAATTTTTAAAACTCGATTAATGAAGATTAATATTGCTATAAATTTGTACACATCAGTTCGTAGAAGTTTGGAAAAGATTATTTTCGAAAGAAATTGTTAAAACGTCCATAGTGGCTACAATCCTCTTCAATGTTGGATCGTTTGGGTTTGTTCTTTCACTTGGTCAAAATAGATACTAATCAAACTATTTACAAAAAATTAGTCTGACAACAATAAATCAGCGTAATGCGCCGTGTTATTTATTGAATGATTGATAAATGAAACTGTAAAATTTTTAAATAAATTTACAGGTATTATGTATTATTATTATTATGGATTGATAAATGAAACTGTAAAATTTTTAAATAAATTTACAGGTATTATGGAATGTTCATGTGGTTTCCTGAACTGTTCAAAAGATCTGCCGCCAATAATGGATCCATTTGTCAAAGTCATGATCAAATGCAAGAATGGAAACATTTAACGAACCAAACAAACCCTGTCAAAATATGCGAAGTGCCAACTCTAATTTATTACGAAGGATTTTTTGTGGTCTTCTCAAAACTGTTTGGCTACTCTATAATATTACTCTTCATAGACTACATCAACAGAAAACCTTTGCTCTGTAAGTTTTCATTACACCGTTTTTGTAATTGAAATCTCAACTGATGATACGTACGATACACATACGATACACACGACAGGCATCTCCATGATAATAAGTGGCCTGTGCGCTTTCTTAATATGGTTCACGAGCAGTAGCACTCAGATCTTCATTGCTTCCTGCTTCTATGCCGCAGTCACATCGGCCATGTGGAGCGTCGTCGACGTCACAGTCGCCGAAAGTTTCCCGACAAATTTGAGGTGGGCAATATTTATCAACTGTTTCATTTTTTTTTAAATTCGCACTAATAAAAATACGGTATAGGAAATAAATAAATTAAATCGATGCAATCACTATTTGAAGGTTTTGAAACGTTTATTGGACATTACAATTGAATCAAATCGCACACCAGATCAACAGCGTTCGGATTTTGTGGTGGAACAGGTCGAATATCATCAGCAATATCCAACATAGTCTTCGGGTACATGCTGGGAGTCTACTGCTTCTTGCCGTTCCTCGTCATATCTGCAGTTTTCTGGCTGGGAGCTGGTCTCTCCTGCTTACTGAAAGAAACGAAACATTCGAAATCTTAATGGATGCACTTGTAAAAATAACTTTTGTTTGCACTCACGACCTCAAAATAGCCTATCTACATCTGTAAATGTAATTTTATTTGATAATTTATCAGCTGCCATTGTTTAAATTATATGGTTTAACATCAAGAGTTTTGAAAAAATTTTTTAACCTTTAACAGCTGTGCATAGATTTGATTTGGCAAAACCTGTACCTGAGAAATATTTAAACATCTTATAAATAAATAAATCGTCATCATTTTTAATTTTTTAGAATTGTGAATTTCTAGAACATTATGAATAATTGCACCATCTTGACAGAATAAATGAATGTAATTATTTGTTTAATATCAGATATAATGGTTCTTAATTGAATAATGTTACATGTGAAAGATCAGTTGAAAACCTATTTGAAATGAATAAAAATTGATTTAACCCTTAATAACTTATACAACTTTTAACAAAAACTATCAAAATTCCGGTTAGATATATCCAGTAACCACCAAAAACGTGAAATACTTTTGTAAGAAATCCTTCTCAAACGCAATCAGCTTCAAGTTATTCTTATCAGTAGTGTAATCATTTATGATGTCAAAATGACTTTCATCAACTTCCAGCCAAACTGAACTACAATAATGAAAAATAAAATACTACAGAGATTCTCAAAATTAAAAAAATTATTTTCTACTTAATTTTAGAAGTAGTAGAAGTAGCTGTAGCATCAGTAGTTGTGGAAGTAGTAGTAGTGGCAGTAGTAGTATAAATATATTAACATTATTATTTACGGTGCCAAACAAAACAGACCTATCATTTTTAATAATATTGGGAGCCAATGATAGAATCTGTTCAATCACATCGAACCCTTTTTCGCCCCCATCCAATGCCCTTACATCTTCATAACTTTTTAAAAATAATTTATATGAAAGTTCATTTTTAAGGATTAAAAATTAAAATGAAATGAATTTTTAAAATAATGTACTACTTTTTGATTTCATCTTGAAGGTTGGATAACTGGCTGGTAGGGATGTAAGGAGGATTGCTTACCAGAAAATCAAATTTTTCATTTGCAGATGGGTTTCTAATGTAATCTAGAAACATTTCAATGCATGAATTATATTTTCAAATTGAGTGTTTCATTGAATTGTTATGAAATCTAACCAGAAAATGATCTATTTATTACATTTATTCGACTTTCAAGACCTAATTTAAGTGAATTTAATCTGGTCAGTGAGCAGGCCTCGTGACTGATATCAACAGCTGTACAAGTAAGCTGTCATTAGAAAAATTATTCTGTTATTCAAGGTTAAACTTGCAAAAGAAATAAAACAACGATAATGACAAAACAAGAGACTAACATTTTTAAATTTTTTGAGCAAAGCTAACGATATTGCTCCACTACCGCATCCAACTTCAAAGAACTTTTTTGAATTTTCAGTGATTCCTCTATTAGAAATTAACTCGATAAGCATCTGTCAAAAAAAATTTAGAAAAAACTATATATATTTTTTGGTAAGAAATTAAAAGCACACTATAGATTACATAAAATGTCATTAACAAGTACTTCAGTTTCTGGTCTAGGAATAAAGACAGGTGGTTTCAAATCCAGTTCAACGCCTAAAAAATCCCATCCCCCAACAATATACTGTATGGGCATTTGCTTCAATCTGAGATCAACCATCTTTGATACATGTTCCAACTGTGGCCTGGATAATTTCTCAGTCGATGGACAGCTGTTAATCTGCTGAGGAGATGTTAAAACTTTTTTGTTTTTAAATATTAAACATTAAAAATCCAAATTTGTAGCTTAGTACTACAAAAACAAAACATTTAGTATAAGCTAGTAAAAAAAACTAGTCTAGCTTTTTCTTATCCTATCATGATCATGATTAGATGCTATTCAGTTTAGTTAGTTTCACATGTCATAACTCTTCCAGCCCCTCTTTTTTATCTCTGTCTTTCCAGTTGGTAAATTAATTACTAATTGCAAATTAATATTAATAACATTTTAACATCAACTTTTAACTTTAATTAACAGATTGCAATGTTAATAAGTTATTTTTATCTAAATTTTTATTTAAATGACATCAAGAATACAACCAATGTAGTATTAAAGGCCAAACGTGTGTAGATGCAGATAATGAAAAACACATTAAAAACATCAGATCTTACAGTTTTCTTATTGAGAGCATGGGCCACAATGTATCTAGCAGACTCCAGGGGCTCTCCTATGTTGGAATTTTTAAAGAACTCGCACAGCACACTGACGCAGTTTAATACACTTGTGTTGTTAATTTTAATAGCAATGGATCGCCATGATTTCATGTTTTTAAATTTAAATTGTTGAAATATTTTATTAAAAATTTTGAAAATAATTTTTTATTATATTAGTTAATGAATCGTTTTAATATTAGACGATGAGGAAAAAACTGCAGCGGTTGAAGAGCGATAAGTATAAAACTCATTGGAAACAAGCAATGCAAATAAAATTAAACTTTGTTTCAAAATGTTATAACTACGGTCTCTATGGTAAAGTATTGTTTTGGAAAAAATGAATTAAATATGATTCAATCAATCGACCAAAACATGTATTCTACAGTGAATAACATTGTTAAATGCACATATAAATTATATGCTAAAATTGTTACACGCTTTTGAAGATTATATAAAACTAAAAATGCAAAGACAATGAAGTATCAGTAGACAAAAAAAAACCAATTAATTGCCACTTCCTTATTGACGTGTTTAATTGAAAAGTTAACTTCCATAACAAAATATTAAATTTTTTATTTTGCCTCTCCTAACTTCTGACTAAAATAAAGTTGTTTACATACTCACATGACATACGAATAGTAAACTTTTTTAAAATGGCTCAACGGAAAACGGAATTTGGTCCATCTGCTCAACCGTCTGCTTTGTTGATGGTGTCTCCAGAAGAAATGAATTTTAGCTTGCTGTCCAACATGAACACAAACCTGGGGAACAACAACATTCCGACATTGATCCCCGTTCGGTCGCCTCCGTCTCCAACTAATTCTGACTTGCTGTTGGCAGACGAAGGGGATGTTGATAGTTTTGTGGGACAGATATCAGTTAGTTCATCACAGCTACCATTGCAAAATTCCCAGCAACAGGGCCCCACTTCATTTACTAGTCAGGTAACTAACTATATCACTCGTTCCATCGGTGCAGTCAACCAGATCAACAACAAATTTGATGTCGGGTTCAACAATCAGCAAACTGAATTCATATCATCTACTTCATTGGGGTATAATTCAAATTTTTCATCAGCACCACCTACAAATTACAATGCTCAATTTGGTTGGTAGTGCCATTTTGTTTTTTAGTAAAATAATTTTTACTTTTATAACAAATTTTTAATAAATAATTAATTTTTAAATCAATTATTAATTATGAACAGAGCAATTTATAATATGGTTATAAATATGCATTTTATAAGTTTGTTAGTTAAATATATTTTATTTTCTAATGATCATAAGCAGTTATTTTAATTGTACACTACTACTGTACTGCAGGCAATGCCCACCTACCCCTTCCACCATCATCCTCATCATCTTCATCATCCTCATCTTCTCAGTATCGGCACACAGGAAAATTTCAATACGTTGTTCCGCCAGAGTGTTTACCGTCAACTGCTCAACAACAGCCACCACCATCAATTTATAATAATCTTCCTCAAAACCGACCTACCCCAACCAACCAAACATTTTATGCACCTCCACAACAACAATTACCATCTGCATATCCAGCTCCTAATCAAGTTGCACTAGGTGGATTCAACCAAATTGATCAGGGAGTAAGTATTAACCCAGGAGTAAGTTATGTTCCTCCTGAATACCACTGGTTCTTCAGTAAAAAGATTGAAGATAAAATTATTTGGATGCCATTTTCTTTTGCTGATTCCAAAAGACTTGAAGAAGCTTTTGAAAGTGGTTTGTGGGATTTTCCATTTTTTTACAGTTTTAATCATTGTAGTTATCATCTGTTTATTATATATATATAGCCTTTTTAATTAAGTTTTCAATTTTGTGATTAGGATACTTAGAATTAATTAACCTTCAAGTTGTTGGTAGAAAAAAAATATTAATTCTCTTTTTTCAGCCTAATTAATGTAATCTATTAAAGGCTTGTCAGACAACCAGATGGTGCCAGTAAAGGGCGGCCGATATGATGTTGACATGTCAATGAAAATGATGCTACCTGTGTTCTGGACGGAAGAAGAAATGGGCAAAGTTATGAGGTGTTTGTGGTTTTATAGGTCGGCCAGCGAAAATGAGTTTGTTCCTTATGATGAAATGTTCTCAGCTGGCATTGAGGTTGTTATAGCTGTTTGTTGTGTTATTGATTTCCTTAAATTTAACAATTTTTTATGATGCCAAAATTTTGGTTACTTTTCTTAATATAATTTCCATTTGTCAGCTGCAGTGAAATATATATGAATTCATTATGACCTTTTTTTCAAAAGTGAGTTTTAAGATCTTTTTAAAAACTCTAAACCAGGAGAGCTACAGACAAACAATTCTAACGTGTGACTTCCACAAAAGACTTGCATACCCTAACGGCGAAACGATCATCATCCACACGCCAACCACCATTGTCCACTATCCATCGTCATCACAGCCTGATGCCTGGGGGAACGTGGTTGTTAGTCGTTTTGTTGGGGTTTTTTGTCTTTTTTTGAGGAATCAGTTCATTTAGTTGTGATTAGTAAAATTAATTAATTTCAGTTTTTATGGTTGTTTTTTTTTTAGTTTTTTGAAAGGTTTCAATTTTTAAGTTCTAGTTTTGATTTTAATCTTGATTATTCTAATTTTTAAATAAATTCATAGAAAAATATTTCAAAACAGAATGATGTTAGACCTAGAGTAGTAAGAAGGGGTATCTCAGAGTTTGATAATATACCTAAAGGTACTTTAAAAATTCAAATTATTTATTATATATACATATACAGTGCTTTCATCATGTGATTTGAAATTAGCTCAATGTTTTATATTTCCTCATTGAAGATGAAAGAGCAAATGTTGATCATTTAGTATTCATTGTCCAAGGTTTCAAACCTATGTTTGGTGTCAATAACAGGAAGGTTACTGAATATGGTAAGCTTAAAGTTTTTCAATTTAAATTTTTCAACTTTTTCATTCAATCATTCGTTAATTCAATCACTCATTTAGCCATAATTCGTTCATTTCATCATTCATTCATTCATTTGTTTACTCGTTCTTTCCATCATTTATTTATCCCCTTTACAGCTGATGATTTTCGACAAATTGCTGACCAGATGCTTACTGGCCACTTTGAAAAGCCTATAAATGAAGGAGTCGTCGGTCGAGTAGAATTCATCCCTATCACCTGGTCACATGATCAGTATCGTAATGACGTCACTAACGTCGACAAGTTGGATAATTTTGTTTTTTTGAAACACTTATAGAGCAAAATTTATTTTTATTTTTCCACATTAACAACAGCAAATTAAGAAGCATAACACTGCCGAGAATCAATAAGCTGAGAACATTCACAAATGAAACGCTACTCGACATCCTCTTCTTTACTAGTCCATCACATGCTCAAGTACTACTTCTCTTCATTCATAAACTTTTTATTATTTTACTGTTTACACTTTCAACCTTCCAACAGAAAACTGCCACCGAGTTGACTGACAAATTGAACTTGACCTTCGACCTCTTTAAATCACGTCACCCTCAGTTCAAGGGTGGTGTGTCTATAATTGGGCATGGAATCGGTTAGTTTAGTTGTCTTAAATTTCGAATTCATGATGCTTATTTGTTTTTATCTATTCATTTGTTTATGGGATTGTTTAGAATTCTGTCCATTTTTAACACTTTTTCCATGTTTAGGTGTTAAGTTTGAAACCTTTTAGTTTTCCATTTTACTTCTTATTTCAAATATTAGACAAAAATAACTTTTATATTATCTCTCAGGCAGTCTTATTGTGTATGATCTGTTGTCCAATCAGGGTGAAGGAAACATTGATAGTGCTGTAAATAACCAGCCAATAGTTTCTCACCTAGTTTCAACCAATCAGCATAATGCAAATCCTGTTGTCAATAATATAGATGGAAAGGTTAGGGCTCTATGAGTAAATTATTATTTATAATTATTTTTATTTTGGTTTTATTTTTATCTTAAAAATCGTTATCTTAATTTATTAATTTATTCATCAAGGTTAAACCACCAAGTTTTATGACCTTGGAAGAAGTGATGGGCAAATTAAATTTGAAGGATTATGAAGATGTTTTCATGAGAGAAAAGATTGATGTCTCATCTCTCGTTTGTATTCGTTTGTATAAATTTTTGTATACAATTTTGTATATTGTTTTGTATACTCTCTCTAATCTGTGTTTGTATGATTTGTTTGTATACATGTATGTATCCAGATTATTTACATTTCTATGTTCATTTTATTTGTAATAAGCGCATTTTTTTCTGGTTTGGCATCATGTTCAACCCTATGTATTTGTATAAGTATATGAATTTGTATATGTACATACATGTTTATGTGAATTTGTATTATATTTTTAAAAGATATTTAGTTGTTGTATTTGCTTCATTTTGTTTCATTTCATTCATACTCTGTGACATTTTTTGTTCATTTTGTTCAAACATCAGAATTACATCAAATTTTAATTTGATTTATTTGAAGTTAATTTAATTCAATTCAATCCAACAGCTCCTTCTTACTGATTCAGATATTAAGGAGATTGGTCTTCCCCTAGGTCCCAGGAAGAAAATTCAGGAATTCATAAAGGAGCAGAAGGATAAAGAGGTGGGAATATTTTTCATTTGTTGACTACGGTGAACGTAGGTTTATCTGGCAATTGTTTTTATTTTCTTTGTTTATTTACCAATGTTTAAGCGTTTATAACTTGTGAGGTAAATTAAACCTTTTGGTAATTATTTTTTTTTAGGGGATCTTAAACAAAGTTTGAATGATTTGTAGTCACATGTTGTGACGTTCAGTTGTTAGGTTTATATAACGTCTGGTAATGCATTCATTTGCTAACAAAGCTCTTATCATTTTTTATTTTCAATTTTTTTTTTGTTAGTTTCTGGAAAAATCTGAAGTAAAAGAAAATCGACGACAACAACAACAAATGCAACAACTAGATCTATTCACACAATCAACAACAACAACAACTGCGACATCAACGCAATTTCAATTTACAACTGACAAACTAAACGACCAAAACTACAAAGGAATAGACATCCAGCAACTCAACTACCCACTATTAAATTTCAAACTTTCAAATTTCTTTGCCTTTGGCTCTCCTGTGGCCCTCTTGCTGGCCCTGAGGGGAGTGCACAGTCTGGGTGATGAATACAAACTGCCCACATGTCCAGGGTACTACAACATCTTCCATCCGGTCAGATTTTTATTATGTTGTCAAAATATTCATTACTAGAATCATAACCATTTTCCGGTATCATCATACTTTATTTCAAATTTTTATGGTAACTTTTCTGATGCTGACTGAATCCGCAGTACGACCCGCTTGCCTACCGCATGGAGCCATTGGTTCTACCGCAGGTACCCAGCAAGGCCGTCCTTATCCCCCACCACAAGGGCAGGAAGAGGCTACACCTAGGTTGGGACATTGAATTGTAGCAATATTGTTACTTAGTGTATAATATTTGATTTTGAATTCAAATGAAATGAGTTTCTAGAAAATGATGTCAAATAATTGAAATATAAAATAAATTTTTTATGGTAACTTGTTAAGTTGTAAATTATTATTTAGTTCTTTTTTTCCATCAGAATTGAAAGAGAGTCTAGCCCGCATTGGTTTTGACATAAAGCAAAGAATCGTAGAATCATTTCGATCGACCTGGCGAACGATCAACAACTTGGCAGCCACGTACAGAGGTGGCGCTGGTGTTTCGACGCCGGCCATCTCATCGCCAGCAGAATTAAAAATCAATGATGAGGACGTCGACAGTGAAGTT
Organism: Helobdella robusta; assembly: GCF_000326865.2. NCBI lineage: Eukaryota > Metazoa > Annelida > Clitellata > Rhynchobdellida > Glossiphoniidae > Helobdella > Helobdella robusta. Next base: position 248,894 of record NW_008705331.1, on the reverse strand, counting down.
AGAAATGTTCTGACTGAGATTCAGCAACAGGCCGATGATGCTGGCTCAGGTTAGTGTTGCGTGAGACTCATAGTATATTTAATAATTATAATTAAATGTAAAGGTTTTAGATATATTTTCAATTTGATATGACACAGTTGTAACGTCCAGTGTAGCAGATGAAATGGACTTGCCCATAGGAGCATTGAACCAGGGTCGTCGAATTGATTTTGTACTTCAGGAGAAGCCCATCGAGATATTTAATGATTACCTCTTTGCTCTCGCTAGTTCGTCATGCTATTGGTCAGTTCTTGTCAATCACTTATTTTCTGTTTTTATCTCTAAAGCACTACATCGTTAAAATTTTTTTTTAAATATGGAAATTGTGTAATATCGCAGGCAATCTGAGGACACAGCTCTGCTGATGTTGAAGGAGATCTACCTGGAAATGGGACTGGTGCCGCACAAACCTGGAATGCCCATCCTTCCATCACAGCCCGGATTCGCTGTGGTTCCTCCTCCGAAAACTGGTTTTGTTCAACCGGCATTTATTCCTCGTTATCCGGCTCCTCCCACTAACGCTCCGTTGGCTCCTTCAACTATCATTCAACCGTACAACATGCCTTCTTCTTATGCTTCTCCTACTGGTCAGATGCCGCCATCCAATCATGAACAAGATAGTTATTTTAATCAACAAGCCAATTATGCACTCACTAATCCTATTGGCGAACCATTGAGACCGCCTGCCTATCCATCTGCTCTTATTGGTGGTTTTGGTTTGCAGGGATCGCCCATGCCCGTCAGACCGGCCAATCAAATCACGGGACCGCCTCCTCGAAGTGGATTTGTTAAATTGTAAATATGCGTCGTCGTTAACTTTTAATATTGTAATTAAATATCATTTTGGTCATTAATTCTTAATTACATCAACATATATCAGATGTCGGTGTTGTCTCATTTATATTTCAAGCGTTGAGATCGCTGATTGGTTTAACGTTTTATCTTAATCATTTCGTATAATTTTCTTTGCGGTAGGTACCATGAATGATTATCGTGCTTTTCATTCATTTCAACTTACTTTTGCTTAGCTAAGCAGCAACTTCTACATATTATTCGATTTTCCAAATGCATTCATTTTTGTTATCATTATTAATGTCATTGTTGCTATTTGTTATACTTAGGTCGTTATTGATGTCATTAATGTCTCTCAGTTATTTGTAGCAATAACAACTGCCAATGCAAACATTTGAAAGTTGATTTTTCGGCAATCTTTGAGAGGCTTAAGGGTTAAATTGGTGATCTGTCCAGGAAGAAAGATTCCCATTGGTTTTTACCAACAACTACCAAATTTTTCTTCAACCGTATCATTACAAGACAACTCTTAATAAACTGGTGGAAAAAAGTTGGACTCGGATTAAGGAAATAAGCATCTAATACCCTCTGCTTGTATTCAGTTTCTCCATGTTTAGATAGATGATTTTTCGGTTTTTTTTGTTTTGCTTAATTATTTATTAGTTTGTTTTTCGTTAAATATATGTTTATTAGTACATATGTATGTATGTATTTATTTGTTTGTTTGCTCTTTTATTTATTTAATCATTCAATTATTAAGTTTGGTCTATTTATTTGAGTTCACTGAAAGGATCTTATATTATAATTATTAAACTACTTCGAATCACTATAAATGTTTTTTTTATCTTCGATTTCATCCATATAGTTCAATAAATGTAAGAAGCTGATAGGCCAAATCCTCTTTTAAATTTGTATTGACAGGTCGTACGTGACTTGCGTTTCTCGTTAACTCAACTTCACTGAAGATTATCAATTAATTCTATTGTGTCATTATTTATTGTTGATGGTGGTTATTATTCTTAGTTGTTATTATTATCGTTATAATTGTTATTTAGTTATAATAAAAAACTAGATTCGGTAAATGTCTGTACTGATATTATGTCGTAAGTAAAATTTATTATTACGGTTAATGGACCTAGTAACAAATTTTAGCTAAATCGTTGTGTTTACGGTGGAAATAGTCTTGTGACAAAATCGAATAAAGAAGACTATTAAAATAAATTTATTCACATGAGTCACACACACACACGTGTAGTATATTTCTGTATATATATAATTACAAAGTTAATTTTAGGAATTGTGTTGAATCGTATCGTTTTAAATCAATAATAAAACGCTGATGCATATTAGCAACAGAATTGGCTGTTGGTGGCGTAGTAGTTGGAGTAGTTCCTTGGTCTCAGGGCCGCCGCGGGACATAGGCCTGATGTCATCAACAACTTTTTTCTGCGGTCGTTATCGTCGTTTTTTATTCATTGTGTTTCTCGTTGTCGGTTAGTTAGTTGGATTTGTGTTTGTGGTGTTGATACGTTGTCTCGTTGTTGTGATGTACCGTTTTGTTAGTTGTAGATAGTCAATCAAAAAGTGTAAATTGTTAACAATTTATGTTGTGGTAGTTTGAAAAGGGATGTTTGTATGAAGCGCGATGTACAAAACTACGCTGATGCACATTTAACCCACGATACACACATGGCAATTAATCATGCACACATCAATAAATATAAATTAAATGTACACATAATTTTGTGCACATACGCATACAAACCTGTAGGCCTCGCTGAGTACATCCTTAGCTTCCTGGTTGCAAAACATCCAATCCTGGCTCTCCACCTCATCATTCAGTTCCTCCACTGACATCAACTCCAACCTAACTGGACCGTTCAACAGATCTGCTACATGCTCTACACGGCATTCCTTTTTGTGCTCTACCCATCTAAGATGAAGGGATTTTATTTATTCTTCTTTTTTTTTTTTCTTTCTTTCTTTCTTTCTTTGAGGACATCAACAAAACAGCAACAATAACAACATCAACATCTAGCTAGACCAACCCACCTAACGACAGCATAGAAGACTTCCAGCTCATTGCAGACCTGCAGATCATCATCCATCAGGACGCATCTCAAAAGAGGAAACGGAAGGTACACAAAGTCAGGAGTCTGACTGACCTGATTGAACGACTGAACGATGAAGCACATGATGTTCTGTTGCATCGTCTCCAATCCCATCGAGTTCGTCAGCGAAAGTAGAAAGATGGCATTCTCCGGGGTCACGTCTCTGATTGGCCAGTTATTGGGTCGGGTTAGTTTAATTAGTTCAGATTTTATTAACTTATGTTAAACAATTGTTTTGCTATTGTTTTAGTTGAATAATTCAAGCTGATTTGAACGAATTGTATTGAAATGTTCGATATAATAAAATCGTAAAAGTGGTTTAATTTTGCCGTCAAATTTATGTTGAGCTTTTTGAGCCAAAATAAGTTGGTATATTTGAAGTTTTCCATTAAGTTTTAATCCATTTTTTTTAAAATTAAAAATAATGCGCAGACTTGAAAAAGTCCAAACAGGCCTGTTGAAGGTTCGGGAAGCAATACTGCTCAGAAACGTTCAGAAGGTCCACCAAGTTGAATTTGTTCACCTAAAAGTGGAAGAGTGATTACGATGTGAAATCTTTCATTGTTCTTATCATTATCGTCGTTTTACTTGTGGCGATTTTAATAAAGATGCCAATACGTCTTTGTTATAATGGCATTGTAATTGTCATCGTTACCACCATCATCAACATCGCCATAATAACCACAATCTCCACCTTAATCTCCCCAGAATAAAAGAAGCAGAGCATCTGTCTGACAGTGTCTATAGGAATGCAATCCAATCTGATGACGACCTTCTTATCGGCTCCAAGCTGGTAGAAGACCTTGCAGAGGTACTGGCTGTGGAATGCGAGAATGCAACGATGTGCCTGTTGTCGTACGATGGTGGGTGTGGGTGTGTGTCTTTGCGTGTGTGTCTTTGCTTCTAGTTTGTATGTTTGTATGTTTTACATTTTGTATTTTTGATCGTTTATTTGTTTAGTTGAATGTCTGTTCATTTTTCTGACTTAGAGGTTCACGCATGTGGTCTACCTTGATGGTTCCCTTCTGCGTCACAATGACGACATCGCAGTGCTTCTGTTGGATGAGCATCTGATAGGAGTATTCCCACAACTTCATGGAGAGTTCATCGGCGGCGCAGGAGTCATCGTCAGCCATGGCTTCCTCAGTGACTCTGCAGCATTCTACCAGGTGGCTGTTGTTGAGGTTGGTCGTCTGCTTCATTCTGGTGGTCACTGGATGGTTTGTGTTGTTGTTGCTGCTGTTGTTTCCGCAGATGTACTGCGCTAGTGAACTGCAACGTATTATGCTGCTATTGTTGTCGACGATTAAGTCGTTGATGATGTTGTCGTTGTTGTTGATTGCTTCATCGTCGTTGATGTTAACGATCTTGTTGCCGTTGTCGCAACATTCGTTGAAGATGTCGTTGCTGCAGTTGTTGGCTGTGGTCTGGTCGCTGATCGGAAGGGGTATGAGGGGTTGAAGCATTACGATGATTTCTTGCCGAATTCAAATACCAATTCTGACAAAATATAAGTTTTTAACAAGCTTTAATTTGAAATATCAACGTCCTTCATTTAGGTACCTAGCGTTTGCCAATATTTTAAATTGATTAGATAAAAATTATTATGATTTATCCATCAAAACATTAAGGCATGAAATAAACATCTAATTCAAACGTCAAGTAAAATGATTAAATGTCAATTGATAATTGATTCAATTTATTTATATTTGTTTATTTACCGAATTGAAGTGATGTATAAATATAAGGTTTGCGTCATCAAGTTGCTTTGAAGTTCAGTTTAGTTTAGTAGGTGTGGGGGTTTTTGTGTGTTTGTATGTGTTTGTGTGTGTGTGTTTGTGTGTGTGTGTGTGTCTGTACTACTGTGTACGAGTTTGTGTTTTCCAGTTGTTACACTTTTATGATTTTATATAAAAATGATTTTAAATGGTTAGTTTAATTTTAATATATCACACGCACGCACAAATATATGTATATATTATATATATATATATATATATATATATATATATATATATACATATATGTAATATAACTATATGTTATATATATAATATAGTATAATTATATATAATTAAACGCATTCACGTCGGTTAATCAATTGAA
>NW_008705331.1:211346-238846 GCF_000326865.2 Helobdella robusta | reverse complement strand
TTTTCTTATTTGCGTTTAAATGTCATTCTCTCTGGCACACTTGCTTCAGAAGTATCAACGACAGTCACCCACACACAGCATCTATATAAATACGCGGGAAAACCACGCATCACTTGCACTGCATATGATAGGATGGATCTCTATGCATTCGAATCGAGTCAAGTAACAACAAGACCAGACGCCTATATTCATTACGCCTTCATAACTTTATGATAATTATTAATGACGCCAGGATTACACACTGGACGATATAAACAAGATGAAGAAAATCATCATGGACCACTGGGACCAGGATCACGACGGCACCATAAGTAAAAGTGAACTTCGAATGTTCTTAATTCAACAGTGCAAAATATCGGCAGAAAGTCAAGGTTTACCTTACAATGACGAAGGAGGAAGTGATGACGACGACGACTACGACTGATTCTGTTGAATTAACTTTTGTTTAAGAATAACTAATAAAAGTGGGACTAATGCAGTATAATTTCATCTCATAAGCATATTTACAAACATTTTAATACAAAACGCGCGCATGTATAAAATAAAGTATAGTGCTTTTCCACCTGATCAATCGTGAAATTACGCCATTTTTCTTAATTTTATTGGAAATTAACTCACGAGATCAAGCCGTTATAATCTCACTTTTTTTCAATTATATGTTCATTCCTTTGTCGTCAACCAGTAGTCGGAAGAAATATCGTGAAATAATTTATCTTATTATTGGTGCTAGACGTTTTATTTTTTTGAATTTCGCCTTATTAAACATTTAAATTATTTGTTATATATATATAAGTGTGCGTGGTTTTGTTTTTGTGCGTGTGACTGCGCGTGAATGTCTCTGTTATTTTTGAATAACACTGCATAAATCACTTTTATTGGTACAATGATGTTTGTATAAATAGCTTAACACAGTTTTGGTTATTTTAAATATTTTATTTAAATTGTATTTGATAGCCTTTTGTTTCATCTTCTTAAACTGCATATAACCGTAATATTAACACATACACAAACACAAACAAGAATTTTCGTTATCTAACTGCATTATTAGATAAACATACATTTGCCAAAAATAAATTTACATAACACATGGACTTGAATAAAAAAAATTGTCGTATTTTACACTTTGTAGTTTATGTAAAAAAAATTAAATAGAAAGCGCTTCCAACTATGGTCGTAAGTTTTTTGATCTATTTTTAAAGTATTTTTCGATATTTTGTTAAAATCCATTTCTAACTGAATATGCAGGTTGGTTCCTAATAGAAAACGCTTCCTAGTAGCAATTGCGTTTTGGTAAACCAACATAACAAAGAACAAGCATTTCATCAAAATATTCTAAAAATTTCAAAACTTTGTTTTAGAAAAAATTTCCATTCTCAAAACTTCAAATAAAAATTTTTAAAGCACTAATCAAAATTTCATATTAAAACGAGAATAGCCAACAAATAAATTTATATATAAAGGCAGCATTATACAGCTTCAAGTAAATTTTGTCATGTAACAAACAAACTAGCTACTATTAAGTTATTGAAATCTGATTTTACACGGTTCCTTGTGTTACAAACTAAAATTTTTCAAGAATATGAGCACTTGGGGAGACTCTACCTCAGTATGCAACAGGTTAGCTTGGTATCATCGACCAGTGTACAAGTAAAAATACATCATTCTATTGAGAAATTATACCTAAAGGAGTAATATTAGTGGATTGTGATATATATCATGGGATCAAATATCAAACCGGGTTGCAGTGATATACTGAATATGATTTTGACATTATGAAGTTCAAACAATGAAATCAACTGAAGAATGATATAGCAATAGCAGGCAAACATTCATGTTCATTACACAATAAGCTAATGACCATCATCTTCATCATCAGTCCTTTGGCTAACAGCATCCATTGTATTATCATCATTGTTATTAACGCCATTATCATTACCATTATCACTTTCATCACACTCATCATTTTCTCCTCCATCAAGCTGACTTGTTCCAGATTCAATGTTTCTGCCATGATTGCTCGCATTATCATCATCATCATCATTATCACCACCATCATCAGCATTAGAGATATCACGGTCGTCAGTATTTTCATTATAATCATTTGTATCATCACTATCATTATCATCAGCATTATCATTTTTATTACTACCAGCAACTGCTTCATCCCTCGGCTTGTCATTCTCATCACATTCATTCATTCCATCACTGATGTTATCTAAATTCACATTACTATTTTCATCATTCTGATGAGTACTTTTATTATTGTTATCACTTCCACGAGAGCTATGATTTTTTTTAATATCATCATCGCCATTATTGTTGACATCATCATCGTTATTGTCTGCAGCTTTTGAATTATCAGTATGCTCTTTACTATCTCCATCATTATCTTCATCACATTTATCGTCAGCATTAACATTATTATTATTGTCATTATCATTGTACTTGTGTTCAGCATTTTCATTGTTTTCATTTTGATCAGATGAATTTTCTTGTTTGTGATTATTAATATTATTATCATTACTATTGTTAGCATCACCATTATTATTATTATCATTATTATTATTATTATTGGTACCATGTGATTTAATAGTTTCCTCATCATTGCCAAGTTTCAATTCATATTCACTGCCAGCATTGAAATCTTCATGCTCCCCGACACTATCTTTTCGGGCTCTTTTACTCCTGCTGTCATCAAAATTAGTATTGCTTTTTTGGTTGGTTGAATCCCGTCTTTCGTCTGGTCCTGAAATGGATTCTGCTGGAGACCTTTTGCAACTTCTTGATCTGCTTCTTTTTCTTTTATTTGATCTTGATGTACTCCTCCTCCTCCTCTTTCTATCAACCGACCTTGACCTACTTTTTCTGCGCCTATCACGCGATCGGCTTCTTCGATGGTAGTCTCTGGATCGACTTCGCCTTCTTTGTCGATCTCGAGAACGACTTCGTCTATAGCGGGGTCCTGATCTGGAGCGAGACCTACATTTAAATTTGCATTATTAAAAATTATATAATTATATAAGTTAATAAAATATTACCACACCTTCTATGATAATTACGTCGAGAATTTTTTAAAAAGTCTGCTTTATTTGATCTATTGTGTCTGGCTAATTGCACTTTTATTTCTCTCCCATCTAAAATTGTCCGATCCATGGAATCAGCGGCATCTTCTGCATCTCTATAATCATAGAACCGCACAAACCCATAACCACGATTAGATTCCTTGCCGTAGGGATCTCTGAGTAACAAAAAAAATTAGAAAATTAATGACAGCCAGGCCATGAATTTGAATTGAATACAAAACATGCATGTTTGTCCATTTCACTGTTTTTTGTTTGGACACATTAAACAAATGAAATTAATTAAGTGGTAGCTAATTCAAATTTATAATATAATATGAACCTTGGAATGTACACATCGCCGATTTCTCCGAATTTATCGAACCATTTCCTCAACTGGTCCGTGCTGGTTTTGCTACTTAAATTGTCGATTTTTAATGAAATAAGGCTTTCCCAGTCCACTGGCCTTCGTCGATCAGAACTCATTTCAGAAAATAAAATGGTAAAATGAATGAAACGCGCACAAATCTCATAGAACTACACAGAACCAAGAGCATCGTTTCACGATAGAAACGGCGAATCGGAAGTTTTTACTTAAAAGTTAAAGGTGTAAAAAGTTGTTAAACGTAATATTTAATAAAATTTTAACGTACCTTTATTGAAAAAATAAATAGCATTATAAAAACATGCAATTTTTTTAAATTAACTAAAACTTTTTAATATTATTTAACAAAAATAGAATTAAAATTTGAATAAATAAAAAAATGATTTGTAGTCTTTGTAGCTTCTATTACTTTTGTTCTATATATAATTGCTTAGTACTTCCCTTTCCTTCTACTTTCCCTATATCGGTATGCCGGCATGGTGCGGACATGGATATTTTGGATATGGATATACATATCCGTGTTCATCCATATATCCCGTCTCGTTTTGCTGTTTTTGCTGCGATTAGGGCAAGCTGGATTTTAGTGAAATTGTAGCAAGTTGCGAGTGAAATGTGCGGTCTGTTTCATGACTGCTCGACTGAATTCCGGCTTCGCAACCTATTCTTTTATATTTTTTGTTCTTGCGCCTGTTATATTTTGATTTTTAATACTTTATTGATTATTCGCAAAATGATGAAAGCAAGGCGAATTTGAACCGCAGTTTTATTATCAGTTTATCTGATTTGGAATGGCAACCAGAGTTTATCGTTCGTAATCTTGGCATTTGATCGAAGTTGGATCAGGGGCTGTAAGGGCGAACGAAGATTAAATTTTTGATCACGGGTGGATTAATTCTAGTTATATTAGTTCGCTAATGGCCAAAATTACAATTTGCAGCATTGGAAGCGGTCATGATATGCCTTGTCTTTAGTAATCTGATTGTGATTATTACATTTATTTTACATTACGTATGGTGAAAATTTTATTAGTAGTCGTTTGTATATACATGTTCATTGATAATTAATTACAAATATCACATGTTAAACCTATATTTTTATTTTTTGCATATTGCTAATGCTGGCTGCAACAAATGACCACAAAACTTCATATAAAAAAGATGTTATTTATTTTAATATATCAAAGTTCAAGGCTGTTTTTGTTAAGTTAAATAGTGATTGCCTGATGACCAGATTTCATAATGAATACAAATTCAATATCAATTAAAATATGAATTGCACTAATTTGTGATGTCGTTCAGACAGACGATGAATGACAAATATAAAATTTGAGAGGGTCAGTCAGTGGATGGCTGTAAGGGAGTTGTTGAGCAATTGAAAATGTATACAGTCTAACATCAAAAATGTATTTGAATGTGTGAAACAGTTGATCAAAATGCAATAATTCAGCAGGAAAATATAATTGAAACAAAGGTAAGGTTAACTATCTAGCACAATTTTTGAAATGAGTATATAATACAAGGATGCAACACTTCTCAATACTTAAACCAAAAGTGAAAGCATGGCACCAATTATATTTAACAAATGAAAATCATGTAACAATTCTTGAAATAATGATCATAACAAGGTGTATTTCATAAACGATTAAACTATTGAATTGGGTTGTGAATTGCTGGGTGCTACTGGAGTGTATCTGACTTCTCGTGACTTGTTCCTTCTTATTTCCCATCTGTTAATTTTCCTAACCGGTAGACAGAGGACTCCTCCTAGAACCATCATGATCCCAGAGACAATGAATGATAATTTGTATGAGCCAGTGCAGTCGTATATTGCACCTGAAACAATTTCATTAAAAACAGTTAACACTAGTGTTCACAAATAATATTTAATCTTTTAAAATTAAATTCACTAATTTTTAAAAATAATAAAATTTTTATGTTTGGTGGAATACATGACATAAGGTGTTCCAACCTGAAACGGGAGTGCCCAGTAGAAGTGCAATACCTTGGAAGAGTGCCACTATTCCAAATGCATTGGTCAGCCTTTGTACACCTAGCAGATCGCAGATGACTATGGATCTTAAGGCTATGAAAGCAGCTGAAAGTGAATTGCAATGAAAATGCTTTTTAAACATAATAGGAAAGTAAAATATTAAAATCAATATTAAAACAATAATGGTGTTAGACGTTTTAATAATACATAGCAGGCTAAAGAACTTTAAGCAATCGAAGTATATTACATAGTATTAAAATTGTGTAGCAGCAAGAGAATCTTATCCTTGAATCATTGCTCTCTTTCAACATTATATGTCAAAATTTGGCAAAACATTATTTCATTCATTGTGTGTTATTGTTAGGTAGGAGAATGATTCAAGGCCATTTGAAATGTAACACTAGTATTGTAGTAACCTACTTTAAATTTTTTGCTATTGAAGAAAATAAGGGTGAGTGAGAGAGAGAAATGAGAGATAGAGAGAGAGAGAGAGAAATTATATTGGAGACGACAAGAGAGAGAATCTTGAACATCAAATGCATGAATATTGAAGAAAGAGTGTTTTGAAGTTGAAAAAGTCAAACTCCCATGTGAATGACAAAGATTGAAGGTACAAAAAGCATAAAACAAATGAGTGTGAATGAATTCAACAATTAAATTAAACAGATTTGCGGTCCAAAGCATTTTTGTGGACTCTGATATATGTCATTTTTTGACATCAAACTCAAGACAAAAACTGAATGTATAATTTGAAAAGAAGTAAAAATATTGACAACAGACTGATATATGTCAAAAACTGCTTCAAATAAAAAAAGCACACGACACATTTGCCATAAACCAATAAAATAAGGTTCTAAAACAAAACATTTATGAATTTCAAAAACAACAATAAATAAGCAGATGACCAGAATTATAATATGGTGGACTATAATACATGAAAAAAAAATGAATGACCAGAAGCATCTATACACATGCGTAAAGAAATTTGTAACAGTCAAGAGAAATCATATTGTTATGAAAAAGATTCAGTGTAGGTACTGTAAAGGCAGAAATACTATATACTATATATATATATAACATAAATATATATATATACAGTACACATTATTTACGTACACATACTTACGTGCATACAAATATATATAGCATATTTTTTTCTGTGCTCTGGATCATTAAGAGCAACAGCAAAAACCACGAACTCATTAAAAAGATATTATTAAGGCTTCATGTTAATGCAAGCATAGATACATATACAATACAACCATACATGCATACATACGTATACATACAAACATACATACGTACACGCATACAAACATATATATATATATACATACATGTGTGCAGGTTGTTGCGTCTATAGCAAGCAAACTTTCTATATTTAAACTTTAACTTGTCGATGGAGGATACATACTAACACATACACATACAAGGATGAACATACATGCACGCACACACGCACATAGCTAATATGTATTTTAATTACATTGCTTGTTTTATTAATTATTATTATAGCTGTCTCTTTCAGAATCGAAAAGAAATAAAAATCTACACATTAACAAATATAATTGCATGATAATTTAAAATTTTTTTTTTATTTTCGACTAAAAACCATTAATATAAAATTGACAAAAACTAATGTGGTTTCGTTAGTAGATGTAAACAAATGCTTTTGAAATGAAAAATGTGTGACTAATGGGAAATTGAAACTATTTCAACGGAAAGTCGTGTAGGTTTAATTAGATTACTTTTAAATCTAATCATCATAAGCTGAATAAAAACTAGGTTAATAAAGCTTAAATATATGCTGGACATTGATAAATGATGATGAAGATAATCAGGTTTTATAACATATTGTAAACTTTGATACGTATAAAATATTATAAATGAAAAAGAATTGCCTAACCTATAGAGAAACCAAATGTAATTGCATAGGCATAGAAGGCCACCATGTTCGAGAAAAATGTCAGTGAACATGTGGCCAACCCAGCCAAAATCAGTGCCATGTTATGAATTAGTGTAGAATCAGCCCACGGTCTGTCGGCCAGCCAGCCAGCCAAAATCCTGCTGACCGTGTTAGATAGCCCAATGGTTGATATCAACCAGTTGGCCCTCTCAGGGTGTTCTGATACTGAGATTTGAGCGTAGTCAGTCAGGTAGACGAAGGGAGAGTAGAAGCCTGCGTTGAATTTTGTAAATGGATTGTTAATCTCAATAATTGGTTATATCAATTCATGATTTTAACTTACACCACTGATTCATAGAGAAAAAATTGGGGATTGAAAATAAAAAAACATCATCCCCCATTTAGTAATTGTTTCAGTTGCAAGCATATAAAGTAGAAGTGGGAACTTAATGAATAGAAATATAATGTACTTATGTACTTATACAATGTACAATAATTTCAGTAATTGCACATATTTGTTCATACTCATCCACTGATGAAACAGCATTTAAAATGATTGCATGCAAACACGATCACACACAAACATACCCACACGTGTGCTATTAGTTTGATGGGATGTAATTGACACAAGAGAAACAGAAACAACAAAATATTGACATGCAAAACAAGAGCAACAAACGCATCCAGTTCAAATCCATTAAAATGTTGCATTGATATCATCCTGCTTAGTCCCATTCAGTGCCCTCTTTTATTATGTGAACAAAAATGATAACTGACAGTAAATATAAATATTGCAAATATCATTAGCCAACTCGTTAGTGCAACTCAATATTTTGATGACCTCTAAACTGATGACGTTGAAAACGATGATGGTGATGTTGCAGACGACATAAAATAATGATCTTTCTCATTCATTGTGACATTGAGAATGGATTTTAATTTATTCATATAAAAATATACTGGCAGCACTACGCAGAAGAAAAAAAATGGAAATTCTAACCGAAAAAAAACAACTACCTAGAAGCAATGATTAAAAATGCATAGGCACATTTTGACAGGCATTGTACATGTACTGTACATACATCCGTGTGTGTGTGTGTATACTATGTATATATATATAAATATAAATATATATATATATATAATATACATCCATAAATGCATATACATATGTCATATGAATTGAGCAATGCAAATTGATGGGATCAGATTTTATCTATTGCCTATCAGTGTACATACATAGTGAAAGAAAGGAACATATGAATCATTTCACTACATCAATTCCATCACATTACATTAAAACATGTCAGAAATCACATCATGACATCATCACACAATTCTATCATAACATAACGTCAATTATATCATAGCGTAATCACATTTCATCAGCATATTGATACCGTGTCATCAAATAACCACATCATCATTATATCATAAATCAAAACATGAGCACTACCAAATAACTTGCTGTACATCAGGACAGGTGCGTTTGTGTTCAGACAGGCAAACAAAAATTTTTGTCCACCAATGGTAGTTATGACTACGACAACAATTATAACAACAATGATAATAATAATAACAATAATGAAGATGAAGATGATGATGGAAAAGTAAAATGATGTTGTTAACAATGACAATAAAGTTGTGGATAATAAGGAAAGAATTTTATTCAGGTACCTGAGAGAGACATAGCTAATTAATTTTAAACGCCAAATTAATTAACTCTAGTGTAGCTAATTAGTCACAAGCCTACCTACACTAGATCATGAGAAGAGGAGAACACACAAAAATAAATAAAACTTCTGGTGCATTACAGTTAAACTTTCCAGATATTTTACTTCATGTGTACTAAATTGCCCTTTTACTAACACGCACTGGCATAGAAAAACAAACATAAACTTACACGCATGTACCACACATACTTAGATACATAAACTTAAGTTCATACATTAAATATATAAACACAACACTTAACATGCTAGAATACATATACATACAAACTACCAACACATTATTTACACATTAATGGTTGCATGAATAGCATGGCAAAATGTTGAGGTGAATTCTTTAAAAAGTCAGATAATTTTAAGTGGTTTACTGACAAGTATTTAATGTAAAAAGATTTCGAGAGCGTTATGATTAATAACTGTTTTATCTCAAAAATGTCATGAAGACTAATTTTATTCAGTTTGCATGTTTTAATACTTCTATAATGACAAAATAATCAAGTTTTTTTTTATCTAAACTGCTTGATGTTTGTATTTCATTGAAGCTCTAATACAATTCAGCAACAACAATATTTGAATTAATAAATAAAAATTCAAAAACTTACAGAAAAAAATAAAACTAACAGTTTGAAACCCACCCATAAATCCAAATACACCAGAGAGTGCAATAGCTATGAATGTAGGACTAGCCAGCAATGTAAAGTCAAACATTTTTCTCAAGACATCGAGCAGGGGAGCACAGGGCCCACCTTCAGGGCTCGGTGACACAGCCCTAGGTATGTCTGTGACACTATTTACATAGGCCCTCATGTCAGGATTGGCATTGTATTCGGCTATATTAGTGACACTACCGCCATAGAGAACATCTGCCCTATAAAGAGGATGAACATCTGGCAGTTCTTCATCATCGGTGCTGCTGCTAACCTTTGCAACTGTGGCGGTTGGATCTGTGTCTAATTTCAAAAATTCTGATGTAGATGTGGCCTGTGAAGGGTCTTTCTTTATGGAGTCTTTGTAATTTTCCTGCATGTATGGGTTCAAATGTGTGTGTGTGTGGTTATATGTGGATATAACAAACTGGTTGAATGATAAGTTGAGAAAAAAATCAAGTTAAATCAAAACATGAATTAGTAAAAGAAAAAAAAATCACCATGTATATTTTCTTCCTTTTCTTCTTGGCCTTTAGAGGTTTGTAGACAAGAGCACAGGGTAGCCCATTAAGGATGAGACCAGCCATGATTAGATTGGCCCCCCTCCAACCGTATGTGTCACATAGGTAGGTAGCCAGAGGGGCGAATAGGAGAGTACCCAGCCCTGAACCACATACAGCAATGCCTGTAGCAAGAGCTCTCTTCCTGTCAAAGTACATTCCAACCATGACTATTGATGGTAGGTAGAGTAGACCAAACCCAATTCCTTGGTGAT
Source organism: Helobdella robusta (assembly GCF_000326865.2). NCBI lineage: Eukaryota > Metazoa > Annelida > Clitellata > Rhynchobdellida > Glossiphoniidae > Helobdella > Helobdella robusta. The sequence continues at coordinate 228,355 of NW_008705331.1, read as the reverse complement.
GTTATAGCAATGGTGGGAATGTTAGTTTCTTGAGTGTAATGTATTTGATGGTTAATCAAAATTAATTATTCACGGTTGATGGACTATTGTTGCGCTGAAATCATGTATGAATTAATAATTATAATACAACTTTAAGGTTTTTTAATCAATAGTGTATTAGGTGAAAAATTGAAAAATAATTGAATTAACATGTTTCCAACTTGCTGAAAATAAACTATTTAAAATATGGTAAAGAAAATTAATTATTCTCAGTAGTACAGAATGCTTTAAATAAATATTTTTTCAATTTAAAAAAAAATATTCCTGCTATCAATTTTCAGTCCTGACCTCCAAAGATGCCATATGTGACGAGCATCATTTCAATGTTGTGTGAGAAATAACTTGCGATGAATGCTGCAGACGAGACAATGGCACCACAGCATGCAACCACTCGACAGCCAAACTTATTGACCAGCCCGCCCACAAATGGCCCTAAAAGGTTGAGTGGCCAGTGCAAGTGTGGATGGTTAAGTTATGTGTGGTTGTGAATACCTGTGTGGTTGTGTATACCTGTGTGGAAGTGTGATTACCCAGGTGTTTGAATGTGTGTGTGTGTTTGTTTGTTATGTGTGTGAAGATATACATATGTATGCATGCCTCCATCCTTGCGTGTATGTCTGTGTGTTTATATGCATGTATGATTATGTTTTTTTTGGTATAGCTTTTCATTTGGCTAGTCTTGCCAGTTGTTCACTGCAATTATACATTTTTGACATCATAATTACTACCACAAAATAATTATTTTAATTGATGAAACGGTTATAAAAAAAAAGCATCAGTGAAAGTAATTTTCCCATTAAAATAAAAAAAGACTGCAACTTTTCCTAGCTCAATAAAAATCCTAATTATTTAGAAAAACTTTCAAATGAGTAATATGAATTGATAAGTTAATTTGCATAGTTAAATTATTTGACTACAGACAGCCAAAAAATAAAAATAAAATGTAAAAAAGTACAAAATGCAAACAAATAAATGATTGAAACAAATTTTTCTTGTTAGGATCATTCCTTTTTTCACACCATATGTTCAAAGATCACAAAATAAAAGACATATATTTATAATGACTCTTAAATCTGTGTGCTATGTGAATATATGCATCAGGTATATATGTGAATGTAGATTATAAGTTATGCATGTCTGTGTACATAGTCACAATAATGATGCTTATTATGTCTGAAAAATTTTTAGAAACAAAAAGAATAAATAAATAGAGAATGTTTTGATGATGGCATGAAAGTACAGTTGACTGTTCTTTGATATCACTAAATTTAGGTTGACATGATGTTGGTGGTCCATACAGTATGATATTATATGATATTTTATTATACCATATTTTGATGTTGATTTAAACATACTTGTTCGTATGCTGATACAAGTTAAAAAATTAATTGAAATTCAATGACATTTTTAAAATGAACACAGACTATATTATAGGTAGTAAAAAATGTTGAGAATGCATGTGCATCAATTGTTATTTCCAATCACATGAAAAATGTGCTCTTTACATGTTAACTAAATTATGCATCGAAAATATTTACAAACAAATTTTAAGCTGGACAACAAAAACTTTGGTTGGGAAAATTTTTCATAATTTGGTTTTCAATACACAAATTCATTGGTCTGTCTCACAATTCTTATACACATACTACATTCAATATTTCAACATCACATAAAATACCTGTGCCTATCATGATTTATGTTAACATTAACTAAAGCAGATGGTTGAAAAGATGTATATAAGGTCTTACTTTTTAAACTAAATATACACCCTATTCAATACCATTATAGTGCACATTCTATAATAAATGATTTCAAACTAAACATACTACTGTATGGTAAGTACACATAATATTAAACAGATCATATATATTATATATATATATATTATATATATATATTTATAACATATATATAATTTCTATACTATATTATATATAATATATATAGCAATAGCACACCTACCTACCTACAATGAGATAAACACCACCAAGCAGGGAGCCAACCATGGAGATGGTGGCCTTGTGAGCCTCAGGGAAAGAATGAATAAGATTTATGTACAAAATTCCAAATGTATATAAGATGCCATCAACCAGGAGGTTGGAAAAAAACGAAGCAACCATAACCACCCATCCCCAACCCCCATCTGGCGGCAGTGGAGCTTCCAACTCCTCTAGCGGAGGAATCCTCTTTTGTTTTGCCGTTGTTGTCATTCGCCAAAACTGTATATTTCTTGATCTAGAAAAAACATGCTCTCCTCAATAACAGTAAAATAATTTAAGTCACGCCAAGTTAAAATATTACATTAAAATTAAAGATTAACATTATTAAATCACATATCAAATCAGAAATAGGACACAGATGTTAAAAATGTTTGCACACAAAACTAAATCCAATATATAATATTCAATATATCAAACCTTTTAAACATTATTAACAATTTACAACAAAAATTATCACAAAATATAAATATTAATGATCAAAATAAAGATTAAAAGGATGATCTATCTATAATCTTGACGACCACACATTCGGCTACAAAAAAAGATGTCGGACAAAAAACTTAAATAAAATAAAGTTAATTTATCTATGGTATTATCATCATATTTTTTATCAACCAATCAATCAACCAACTGGCATAAAATATCAACCAACCAATTAGTTACATTCAATGTATCACAAAATTTAAACTAATAAACCAAATTATATATCAATTCAAATAAAATTTTTCTATGAATAACTCGTAAGCTTAAAGAAAAGCATCACGGCCGTAGTTTAAATACAGAATTTAAAATATAACAGCATACTCCAAACCACATTCATATACTGAATAAAAAATTATACTTAATTATAATTATTATAACATGCGTTAGGAAACATTTCATTATAAAGGGCTCATCTTTATATGTATATATATATATATATATATCACGGGCATATATATATATATATATATATATATATACATTTATATATATATATACATTTATATATATTTACATTTATATATATTTACATTTATATTCGTTTGCATGAACTAAACCTAATAAAATGTAACGATTATATAGATTATTTGAAATTTTATATAGTATATATAAATATATGTATGTATATGTGGTATATATACCTATATAAGTACTACCTTTATTAGTATTTATAAATACCCTTTATAATTATGTGTAGCAATTTTATCTTTATATAGCATGTACAATTTTATATATTTAGCATATAAATTTGATAAATACAGACTGTTTAATTGAAAATATTTGAGTGGGATGTAACATTCTTATTGATACGTGATCTTTAAAAAATTATTGCAACAGTTATGGAGTTGAAAACATATGAATGTGTGTGTGTGACTATATATGTATGTGTGTATGTGTTTGTGTGTATGTTAACTATATATATATTGGTTTATTCATATATAATTACATTCATATATAATTACATTCATATATAATTACATTCATATATTTATCTAATTACAATTTTTAATTTTAATTTAATATTTCGGGCTATGAAAACCATTTGTACCTAACCCGATATTTGAACGAGAGTATTCATATGATTTGTGTACGCGTGAATAAGTATGACAGGATGCGAGATGATGTTTTGTAGTAAAATCCCAATACGATGCAATACAACAGAATACAATACAATACATTACAATACATTACATTATGTTACAATACAATACAATACAATACAATAAAACATCTGTCTTGCTTACGCACAATATTCTATCTTCATGTTTCATTGCGTTGGCCTTAGTTTGTTGTTTTGTATGTTTGTTTGTGTGTGTGTGTGTGCGCGCGCGTGTGTGTGCACGTGTGTGTGTGTACATGTTTGAATGTATTCTTTGAACGTTTTTGTTTATTTGTTGGTGTATGTATAAGTATATTTGTACATGTACCTTATGTGTTATTATTATCAATTTGCCGTTACTTCATTTTATATTCCATCGTCAATTACTTTTCTTTTATTTGTCTTATTATTATTTATTTTATTCTAACATATTTTATTTTTCACGTTTTATCATTTCTCTTCCTCACTTTTTGTATTTATTTTCTCACTTATTTGTTTAATTTTGTTTCACTGCCTTGCATGTTGTTACTGTTTCTGCGTCTGTCAGATCCTGATTTTTAAAGAATAATAATAAAAAAAATGTGAGTTCGTAGGTACTCCGGTTTAAATATTTTTCTATTTGCTAAAAATCTGACGCCTTACAATGTCCAAATTTATAATAAATTTGCATGCAAAGCAAATTTACATCGTGATATTTATTTTGTTTAAATTTTAAATTTACAGACTCTCTTAATGAAAATTCATTAAAAACTAATAAAAAAAAATGCACAACCACCAACAAATGTATAAAAACTTACCCTCACAAATAAACACGCATATGGACGATACAAAAAGCATACATGCGCACATATACGGACACAAACACATGCATACAGAAGGATACAAACACCCTCAAAAAAACACAGAAAAACACATATACCTTCAAACTTTTACACACACACACGTCATCTCATGTTTGTTGAAGATGTTGGCAAATATTTGCACAATGTAAAACATAATAATTTGTCTAAATTTTTGTTTTGTTGCTGTGTGAGACTGCTGTGATAAGATCAATGCTATGTTTCTTGCTGTTGTTGTTGTTGTTGCTGCTGCTGCTGTTGTTGTGTTGAATTGTTGACGTTATAGTACAGTATTGTTTCATAATTTTGTTTTTATTGTAACACGCATTAACCTAGTTCAAATGCAAGAAGATTCGTTTTTGGCAATCAAACGCATGATGCTTTTTGCATAATTTTAGACATACGTTCGTTGGCAGTCGTTGAAAACTAAGAAATGTTCTTGAGTACAGCAAAAATTACGCTTTTTAGAGTTTGTTGATTCAGTGTTCTGTTGATGTTGTTGGTCTTGCTGATGTCATGTATTGAGTTGTTCTGTGTTGTGTTTTTATACTGTAATCATTACCTTATCATTACTGTTTTTCTTGCGGTGTGATGAAAATATTTTCCTTGCTCGTTCACGAACTGGAAGCAACTTGAGCTTCGATGACGACGTTCGATGACGACGTGTGTGTGCCTGGTCCTGTAGTATCTCAAAAGTTATTTATTCAAAAAAGTTGAGTTGGTGTTGCGTTATTGTTGTGGAGTTGTTGTTGTTGTTTTATGTGTTAATGCTGTCTCGACAATAGAGCAGCAAAATTAAACTTCTTGATGTTAGCAAATGAAATGACATTAAACAAAACAGAGACAACATGGACAACAACAATAGCACAACAACAAAATCAACAACAACAAAAACAACAACAACGAACATTGTGAAATGTAAACAAACTTTAACGAAAGCATCAAGGTTGGTATTTATAATTAATACCAAACAGATCAAAATTCATCGCTGTCACCACCTTAACACACATCCATTTGCTCATCCATTCATTCGTCCATCTATCCATAAACCTATACATCCATTCATTCATATATTAATTCATTAGTTCCTTCATTCATTCATTCATTCATTCATTCATTCATTCATTCATTCATTCATTCATTCATTCATTCATTCATTCATTCATTCATTCATTCATTCATTCATTCATTCATTCATTCATTCATTCATTCATTCATTCATTCATTCATTCATTCATTCATTCATTCATTCATTCATTCATTCATTCATTCATTCATTCATTCATTCATTCATTCATTCATTCATTCATTCATTCATTCATTCATTCATTCATTCATTCATTCATTCATTCATTCATTCATTCATTCATTCATTCATTCATTCATTCATTCATTCATTCATTCATTCATTCATTCATTCATTCATTCATCCATTTATTTATTCAAACTACCAAATATAATATGCAGATGATTGAAAAAAGGAACATTAACGTGGATGAAGTATGAATAAATATCATAGCGTTATCTCTGTCACTCATTTAAAACATAGCACAATGTCAAAGTTATCAGGTCATGAGAAGTTCACAGAGTTCACATTAACCTGATAAAGCTGACCTGATTTCGTTATTTTCTCCCTCTGATGCAGACGTTGAAGACTATCCTGTCTATATTGTGCCTATATTGTGTCTATAGTTGGGGATATAAGAATGAAAGGTCACCTTAATTTATGTTATGTATACATTGGTCGACTTTGCGACATGTGTATGCAAGAAATGTCTCAAGAGACAAACCCGTGCGAAGTCAGCACCTTTGAAGTTTTCCAGAAGAAGCACTCAACTAATTTTGCGATGCGGTATTATAAAAAAAAGGATGCGATACAAAACGATACGATACAAAACGATACGATACGATCTGACAGCATTCTCTGAAGATGTTGATATAGCTTAAAATAAGCTTTGATTAAAAATAACTTCACTCATGAAACATGAGAACAGATGAAGGTAAGAAAAATGAATGAATGGGCTAACAAATGAATGAAAGAATGTAAAATTATAAAGAATGACTGAACTAACGAACGATATAACGATTGAGTTAATTAACGAACTGCTGAAAAATTGTTAAATTCCGATTGAAGAGTTGACTTTTATCAAAGGTTACTATAAAAAATCGTTCCTCCATACTTTCATTCATTCATTCATTCATTCATTCATTCATTCATTCATTCATTCATTCATTCATTCATTCATTCATTCATTCATTCATTCATTCATTCATTCATTCATTCATTCATTCATTCATTCATTCATTCATTCATTCATTCATTCATTCATTCATTCATTCATTCATTCATTCATTCATTCATTCATTCATTCATTCATTCATTCATTATCTCAGTTATTCATCCATTCAATCATTCATTCATTTATTCATTATCTCATTCATTCGTTCATTTCTTAATTTAATCAAAGCCTATAATATATGCAAGTTTGCGTGTTAACTGCCTTAGTTTTTACATTCGAATTAAAAAGATTTCTTCTATAGCATATTTTGGATAGAGTACCTATACTTATATCAATTTAAGAATTAATCTAATAATTAATTGATCTGTTAATTAAATTGTTTAATTAATTTATTCAAATGGTACTTTCAAATACTTATGTACGTGAATACGATGAGTTTCAATCCGCAGACAAGAGCGCAACAACAGGTAACAGAATTCTATTTGGAAACATTTTTAATTGAATTAATAAATAGACAATTTAATAAGTAAAGAAAGAAATATCGAATCAAGTATATACTAAATAGATATATACACATATAATATAAGAGAAATATATAGAATAATATAATGTAATATATAATATAATGGAAATATATATATATATGTATATATATATATATATACATATATATATATGTGTGTGTGTGTGTGTGTGTGTGTGTGTGTGTGTGTGTGTGTGTGTGTGTGTGTGTGTGTGTGTGTAAGTCAGACAATGTCGAAAAACAAATTGCGATGGATTACTAAACTCATGACTAAAGCTTATAAAATGTTTTTTTGTATAGAGTTTGTAGTTATATTATTATCAGTAATAAATAATACAACAACGACAATAATATTAACAACAATTAAAAACAACAACAATAATAATAATAAAGTCATCAACAACATCGAATATATATATAAATATATATATATATATATATATATATATATATATATATATATATATATATATAGAAAGAGAGAGAGAGAGAATCACAAACATGATCAAAAATTGTTAATTAAAATGTATATTTGTATGGTTAACGTCAATTAAATTTACTAATATAACACGCTAAAATAAATAATAAATACACACATACACACAGACACACACGCGCGCACACATACACGCACATATTCAAATATATGTCAATCAAAAAATATGCAAGTGACAACGATTAGTAACGAGATTTTTATTTTTAAAAATTATTCCAATCCAATTGATTTTAGCTATTGGATGGATGAACGAATGAATGACTGAATGAATGATTGACTGAATGAATGAATGAATGAACGCACGAACGAACGAACGAACGAACGAATGAATGAATAAATGAATGAATGAATGCGTGACTGAAAAATAAATTGAAAAAATATATTCATCATATTCATATAAGTTGTAGCGAATTAGCGAATTAGCGAATTGAGCTCACTAAGAATTCAATGTCAATTTAAATATGAATCCAATAAATGGAATTTAAAGAAGTTAGATCACAAAAAATGGAACAACATTTAACCTAGAACTTTTTAAACGAAAAAAAATAATTCTTCAGAATGTTCTAGAGGAAAAAATGTTTATGAACAACGACAATTATAAAAAATTAATACTTTTTATCTGTAAAAAAACCTTATCACTAAGTCACCAACATCATCATTATTATCAATACTCTCATTATCATCATCATAATCATCATCATTATCGTCAACTACCATCATCATCATTACCATCAATATCACCATCATCACCATTACTATCATCATCATTATCACCACCACCATCATCATCACTACCAGGATCACATATCTCCGAATATTCCAGCAAATGTCTTCCTCAGGTTCCTCATCGTATCCTCCGAATCCTCCACCTGATCACGTGATGTGCTTTTGACGTTTTTCAATATTTTGCCGGAAGAACTTTTAGAGTTTTCATAATTATGGTTATAATTATATTATGGTTATAATTAGATTTATATTATATTTTTCTATTTTTAAAACCGCTGACAAAAAAAATAGTTATAAAAGTCAGGCAAATATTTATCAACCCATTAGTTGCGCGCTTAGAATTGAGGCACTGCTGCTTCAATTTATCGACGATGACGTCAGCAATCAACTTGCGATCTTCTTCCTGCGTGTCACCTAGCAATGGCATGGTGCTGTCGTACGCCTGTTTGTTTTATCGTTGTTGTTGTTGTTGTTAGTAGTAGTAGTAGTAGTAGTAGTAGTAGTAGTAGTAGTAGTAGTATTAGTAGTAGTAGTAGTAGTAGTAATACCATCTACATTACCAAAATCTACAACATCAACAACATACAGCATACATCAATATACATCAACATCAACAACCTCAACATCAACAAGAAACACCAACAACAGCAACATACAACAACATCAACAATACACAATAACATCAACATACAATACCAACAACATACAACAACAACATACAATAACATCAACATACAACCTCAACAACATACAACAACATCAACAACATCAACATACATCAATTACGAATTCTTTGCCGTCAGAGTTGGTCAGCAGCTGCAGGGCACAAATGTCCATCTCATCGAACACTCTGGAACATTCGACTAGCCATTTTTTGTACCTAACAAATTTTGTGTTGCTGTTGTTGTTGGTTGCATCAAATTTATAACATGGCATGTAACATAGAATAGACTCCGCCTGCTTAAAGAGTTATTCTTTTAGAAGACTCCTTTTATATAACAACTGATTATTCATGAAAATTAAAAAAATTATCATAATTTATTAATTTATTCACAAACGAACTGACCTATCAGGAAGAGGTATTTCCTCCAGTACAACCTGGCCGCAACTTATCTTCCAACTGCCACTCAAAGACGTGCGTCTTGTAAAAATTTTTGAATAATAAAAAATGTAATAATAATAATTATAATAATAATTATAATAATAATAATTATTATTATTATAATTATTACTATCATAAACAAAAATATAATAAAATATTACTTAAAAGCCCGATAGTGGTCGCCAATTTTTTGCACTCTGATGTCATAGAGGGCTTCAATGAACGGCTCGATAGTGAAATTTGATTGGTTGCTGAAGTTTAAAAGCTCCAACCAATCGCGTTCTGTTTCTATTTTTATCTTAGGAAATTTTTTAGAGATTATAAATATTTATACAATCAAATTTAAATATTTCAAAAACACGTAGGTCAACATTTAATTCTAAATCTTGCATTACTGTTTTCCCTTTAATAATATTATTTTAATTTGAATTGTTATGAAATTACTTAAAATGTAATAATTCATAATTCAACTGCAAATTTATGTTATCAATGTCAGACATACAATTCCGTTGCCATTGTGGTGAAGTTCACTTTTCATGACGAGAGGGAATTCCAGGGTGACTTTCGTCTGGTAGATTAGTAAGTAGTTAGTAGTAGGTTAGGAAATTAGTAAGTAAGACGCTGGAGGTGGGTTGTTATCATGAGTCACGTTAAATTAGGAAAAAAATCTTAAAATTCATTTGTTTTGATTTTTTTTTGTTGTGTGGGCGTTTCTTTTTGTTGTTGCGCATGGTTTATATAAACATCACACACCACACAGACTCCACCCACACACGCACACCACAGCACACACGCACGCACACGCACGCACACACAAACACTTAGAGAAAAACAGCAACAACATAGCAAAGTAAACATAATTTTCTCAAAGACAAACATCGCTTATCGTATTTGCAAACAGAATATTTTTAATTTCATACAAAAACAAAAGATCTTTAATCTTCCAAAATGCAACAATGTTTTGTTTTCATTTTGTTATTTTTTTTGGTTTTTATAAAAAATTTCGAAAATAAAATGCTTTCTACTCATTGTTTTTATTTCGCTCACGTATAAACTTTGATGGGTTTGCCGAAACATTTCACACAAATGCGTTTACGTACGTACTGTACACATCTTTGTTTACTTTTCACTTTTGTATTCATGTTTTTTGTACATGCAAAACAAATTTGTATATATCTTTGTGTGTAATATCAAGTGTTTATTATTTTGTGTGTGTGTGTGTGTTGGTGTTTGTGAGTGTGTGTGTGTGTGTGTGTGTGCGCGCGCTTTTAAGTGATGCAAGGTAGGTTGATTTGATTTATGCCCCATATAAATGTCAACTTACGTCATTTCCATCGCTCTACCATTGCAAAGGACAATAAAACTTCTATAGATTCATTACCGACCCCAACGACACCATAATAATTACGTCATCGTCATAATTTCATCATAATTATATTAATTATTGTAGTGTAAGTTAATAATTGTTATAATTAAGAAAACATAGTTAACCTCTTCACCATCCTCAATTTGTAAATAGTAACTACATATCTTTAAAGAACTTTAAAAAACTACAGTCGAATAGATTGTATGTTTGCCGGTTTGTGTTTGTGCATGTTCGTGTGTATGTGTTTGTGTGTGTGTATATGTGTGTGTGTGTGTGTGTGTGTTTGTGTGAGTGTGTGAAAACCATCCATTTCACTGTTCTGATCATCATTAATCATATTTTGCATTACCATAAATCATTCAGCCATCGGTCAATAATAATCTTTAGTAATCTCTCTTCATTCATTCATTCTTATTCATTTTTTTCCATTTTCACCAGCGTCATCATTATCAGTACTGTTAACACATTCTTCCTCGTCGTCGTCGTCATCATTATAGTCATCATCACCATCATAACATCATCGTCATCCTCACCATCATAACATCATCATCATCATCACCATTATAACATCATCGTCCTCATCACCATCATAAAACATCGTCATCATCATATCATCAGCATCATCACCATCATATCATCAGCATCATCACCATCGTAACATCAGCATCATCATCGCTAACACAATCGACGCTTCTGGAAAAGAACTTTCTTTCAATGAGCGGCATATCACTTCCGTTCAGACGTTTCAAGGCCTCCAATTTGGCCATCTGGTGGAAGTTTATTTTTTTGTGATATCAATAATAATAGTAGTAATTGTTATTATTATTATTATTATTATTATTATAGTAGTAATTATTTTTTGTTTATTATTATTATTATAGTAGTAGTTATTGTTTTTATTATTATTATACATTTTTTGCTTCAATTTTTCTGTTATTAATATTAATACTATTACTACTACAACTGCTACTGCTCCTTGTATTATTAATAATAATAGTAGTAGTAGTAATAGTAGTAGTAGTAGTAGTAGTAGTAATAATAATAGGTAGTAATAGTAGTAGTAGTAGTAGTAGTTGCTGTTGTTGTTGTTGTTGTTGTTGTTGTTGTAGCAGTAGCCTTTTTATGCGTCTAAATAACGAATGATGATCATCACATGATTTAAAATCTGAACGATGAGAAACAATGAATCAATTGGCTTTGTGTGTGTTTGTTTGTGTGTGTGCGTATATGTGTATATGTGTGTGTGAGAGACAGAGAAGAAGAGAGTGAAAGAGAGAAAAAATGAGATAATGAGAATGGAGAAAAACACAAAATTTATGGCAAACCAAAGCGTCATGAAGATTAAGAAGAGAGTAGGAATATTCTGGTGGCAATTTATGGAAAGCCAGCCAAGTTTGTCAATATATCACCATTCATTCGTTCATTGTTGTTGTCGGTGTTGGTTTGATTGTGAGTGTTTATTCTTTGTCTTGTTGTTAATGTTTTTTTGTTGCTGTTGTTGTTTTGTTGCTGTTTTTGTTGTTGTTTCACCTTAGTTTATAATCATGTTCATGAGGACGATGACTACAACTAGTGATATTGATGATTATGGTGGTAAGTATAATAATAATGATTTTAAAATGATGATGATGATTATGTTGATTACGATGACTATGATGGTGATAATGATGACGTCACGAAAATCTGGCGCCATTCCATCCAAGTACTTGTCTACATGCAACGTTCTTAAAGTGACAATACCGTCGTCGTCATCATCATCATCACCAGTATTATCATTATCAACAGCACTATCATTATCACTATCAGAGAAACCATGATGATGATGATGATGGTGATGATGATGACAATGATGATGACGAAATTACAATAATTACATTGTAAACAACGCCTATTGCTTCTATATTGTCTCATATTTGAAAAAACAGCTATTTTGTCTATGTTTATTCATTATTTTCCCGTCTATGTTCACCCATTAATTATTTTCTTGTTTCTGTTTATTCATTATTTTTATGCCTATGTTCACCCATTATTTTCTTGTCTGTGTTTATTCAGTATTTTTATGTCTATGTTCACCCATTATTTTCTTGTCTGTGTTTATTCAGTATTTTTATGTCTATGTTCACCCATTATTTTCTTGTTTGTGTTTATTCAGTATTTTTATGTCTATGTTTACCCATTATTTTCTTGTTTATGTTTTTTCAATAGTCATGTTTATGTTTATTTATCGCTCGAGCTTATTACATTTCTGACGTTAATGCATTCTTTGGTTGATTTATATTTCATTGATTAAATTTTCTTGTCTTTTGTTTTTTTATCTTTCCAATTAATTTTTCTCTCTGCTAATATTTACTACCATCATAAAGCAGCAGTGGTTGTAGCAGCAGTAGTAGCAGTTGTAGCCACTGTAGTAGTAACAATAGTAGCAGCAGTAGTCGTAATTGTAGTTGTAAAGGTAAAGGCAGTTATTAGTAATAATAAAAATAATAGTGCAAGTAGTAGCTCAGTCTGTAATACAATTATTATCGTTATTATTATTATTAGTAGTAGTAGTAGCAGGTAGCAGCAGCAGCAGCAGTAGTAGTAGAAGTAGAATGGCAGTGGTGGTAATAATGGTAGTAATATTGAATCAATTTCATCGGATAATGACGGCAATAAAAATATATTTGTTTTTTGGACTTTTGTGCTTTGTTAGTACGTACTGCGTTCGAGTGCAACTTAGAATGCACGTGTGTCTGTATTTATATGTGTGTGTGTGTGTTTATAGGTGTGTTTGTGTATATGTGTGTGTATATGTGTATGTGTGTGTATATGTGTATGTATGCTCGGATTATTGTTTGAATACATGCTATTTATCTCGCAATGAAAAGCGTGTTGAGAATAAATATGATTGTCAAGTGTAAATATTCTAATGCTTATCATCAAGCTGTCAGACGAATTCGTTTACGCACGCATATACACACACACACACCACATACACACACACATCACGCACACACACACAAACACACACGAAAAGGTATAAACGTATGAATGAATGTAAGTTTTGTATTATTTATGTTCGTATATATGCTAATTCGTATGTCTGTCAATGCATATGGATTTACACTGCAAAAAACCAGCACGATTTACAAATATACCTGCTTTTCTTCTACATGTGTTGCAAACAAACAAACACATATACCATCGGAGCATGCAAGAAAATATACCCGCGTATGTGTGCGTATAAGTGCAAGTTTTTGCAAAGTTGTGCAGGCGTTTCAAATTGCAAAAACTATTTTTAACTGACCCAGTTTTTCCCTAAACGAATTTCAACCTTCAGGAAGCAGCAGAAGCAGCAGCAGTAGCAACTTCACTCAAACAGCCCCAGCTTCATCATTTATTCATCTTTACAAAAAGCCCATTATTATATGCATGACAACTTGTCAACTCGCGAGATAACATTAAAAAAACGAGCCAAACAGCATACAACCTGGATGACACATCTAGGTTATACTGAGAAATAGTTTAATGGTTGAGACGCCTTGTTCTGCTGCGTTGTTCATCATCAGGGTACGAACGTAAAGAGACTCTTACATTCAAACATTGAATTAAAACTGTCGAGATTAACGTTAAACCAATCAAATGAAAATGGCAAACCATCCATTGCCTGTCAGCCGAGTTGTACAATGAAGTGGGAGTGTTCACGCACGTGACTCCGCCCAAAATGAACCCACCAATCATAGGTCTCCAATCATCATTTATGTCCTTGACCTTCTGACGAATCAGGACGATGTCAGGGCTGAATGATCTGTTTGAAGCGTTGATGTTTTTTTTGCTGTTTTATGGTTATTGTCGTTGTCAATTATTTCATTGGCAATAAATCTTGCCATAAACAAGAGCCGAAATTACCACAGTCATAACAATAACATTAAGAACAGCAAAAAACAATAAGAATAATAAGAATAATAATAACAACTTTAACGTCATCAGCAGCAGCAAAAAAATAGAATCAAATTTATTTCCAAAAATGCAATATCTCAAGTTCGTTTCGGCTTTTTTGCACCATCTGTTTAAAAATTTAAATTGCAAAGTGAATGACATGAAAATAAGCAAACAAAGAAGCAAAAAAACAAACAAACAAAAAAACAAACAAAAATTCAAACACACGGAAAAAGAAAAAAAATAATTAAAAACAAAATGAAACTTTGACAAAATTCAAATTGAAAAACACCGTCCCCACTTTGACGTTGCATTTTTGAGATGGACAGTCACGTGATTGTCCAGGGTCGATGACGTCATGACCATGTTGGAAAAGTCCGTCTGTTCCACTGAAAGATTGATGCCGACTGTCGAGAGCTGTTTGTTGGCCTGGAAGTAAGTGCTCCTGAGTGAGTGAGCGAATGAATGAATGAATGAGTAAATGCATGAAAGAATAACTGAATGATTGAGTTATGATAGATGATTGTATGATTATTCAAACGGATGAAAACGAGTGACTGATTGATGAAATGAATGAAAATATAGATAAATTACTAATTTAATACATGAGAACAAAAACGAGCAGTCATTGAATTAGCATATGATAGATGGATGGATGAGTGTATGAATAAGTGAATGAATGGATAGATGAATGGATAAGATTTATGATGTGAAATAGTTTATAGGTGAATTAATATATGTATAATAAATAAGAATGATAGATTGATGGATCGATTTTGAGAATAATGACAAATGAATAATTAAAAATTTTCAAAAATAGACCAAATAAAAACACAAAAAAAAACAAATAAAAACAAACTCGTAAAGTTAAAATTTAATAACTTTACGTTATTCAAAATGAAAAAAACTCTAATCTAAACACCCTGCAATGAAATAGAAGCTCCAGTGGCCTGCTGGATGTGTCGATGAAACACAATCGAATCACATTTAAGTGCCTCGTAATTAAATGGTCCCAAGCGGGACAAACATACAATATACATATACAAACAGATACAAACGTATACAAATGGATACAAACAAATACAAACAGACAAAAACATATACAGACGAATATACAAACAAATACTGTCATGCAAAAATACTTTTCAATTTTTATCATTAAACTCTCAAACAATTTATAGAACGTGTGTTGTACACGTTGGTTTGTACGGAATAGGCACACACATACATATGTGCATCGATACATATATACATACATACATACATACATACATACATACATACATACATACATACATACATACATACATACATACATACATACATACACTGTACTCCACCGACTCCATTCCAACCAACAGACCTTTCCCAGGGCGCCATTTTGGAAGAAGCATATAAACGCACATTCAAAGAGTTGCTTTCCTCAAGCCCTGACTCGGCGACCTCAGCTCGATTGCTGGCAGTATCCAGCGAGGCGAGTTGTGGCTGGCTGAGATCTTTGCCCAATACGTCGGTGGGTACCAGATTGGACGACGAAACGGTCAGGACAGCCATTGGCTTCCGTCTGGGATTGGCCGTTCAGAGTCGATACACATGCAGGTGCGGCGCGGAGGCGAATGAACTCGGCCATCGTGGTCTTGTTTGTCGTTTGGGCGGAGGTCGCCAGCAGCGACATTCAGCCATAAACGATTTTGTGTGCCGACTTTTCTCCAAGGCCTCAATTCCGGTTTTAAAGGAACCGTCGGGCATTGCGACGCACGACGGTAAGCGCCCTGACGGGTGTACCTTGATTCCTTGGAGAGCCGGCAGGTGCTTGGCGTGGGACGTTACCGTTCCGGGCACCTTTGCTGAGCGCTACGTGCAGCTTACTAGCAAAGAAAGCGGTTTGGCTGCAACCAAGGGCATCTGACGGGAAGATCAAGAAGTACGACGGAGCTCTCCCCTCGATGGAGTTTTTACCGATTTGTATCGAGGTTCTCGGCCCCATGGACCTCCGGGTTTTTCAATCGGATTTGTAAAAATATCAGTAAAAATATTATAAAATATTATTATTTTTTGTAAAAATATCAGTAAAAATATTATAAAATATTATTATTATTTGTAAAAATATCAGTATTAGGTCAGGCGATAGTAGGGAATATTTTTTCGCTATGAATAATATCTCGTGCATTCTGCAGC
>NW_008705331.1:191471-210003 GCF_000326865.2 Helobdella robusta | reverse complement strand
TCTTTCCTCACCTCATCTACTGCAACGTAATTTGGGGAAACAGTCCTGACATTCATCTAAAACAGTTAACAAAATGCCAAAACCGATTCATCAGAATATTTAAAAATCTTCATCCTCATTGTCACACAAGTGAATATTATCTCGAGATGAAAATACTCAACATCAAAAACTTGTTCATCTACCACGTTGCAACATTCATTTTTAGATTTCTACGTCAGCAGTTGCCGGCATTTTTTAGAAACTTTTTCACTTTTGGAACTTCCATTCAAGCAAGAACTACACGCCACACGCCACTTTTCTATGCTCCACCAGCCAGAATTAAAGTACTCTGCATGAGTTTGAAACACACCGGCCCAGGAATATGGGAGACGATTCCACAAGAAATTAAAGATTGTAACACTTTGCATCTTTTTAAAAATAAACTGAAAAATTTTTTAATTACGAAAAGTTCTGTTTTTCAAGGATAATAATGTATATGTATATATATGTATATAAGTGTGTACATATTTCATTGACATTGATACATTTTCTCCTACTGACAATTTTATTTTATCATTGAGAAGCAATTTTGAGCTGCACGGTGGCCGAGCCCACAAGAATTAATTTTCTTTTTTTTGGTCTCCGAATCATTCATGCTTTTGTTTTGTTTGATTGAATAAAAGTGATTTGATTTGATTTGATTTGATTTTGATACATACATACATACATACATACATACATACATACATACATACATACATACATACATACATACATACATACATACATACATACATACAGGTTGTTTTCAGAAATGTTTTATCTGATGTAATGGTCTTAACATCAGGAGTACCTCAAGGCTCAGTGTTGGGACCTATTCTTTTTGTCATGTACACTGCTGGGGTTTTAAAGATTATTGATGAGTTTGGTTTTAAGTATCACGCTTACGCTGACGACATACAAATAATAATTAGTAATAAGCCAGAACTACTACAATGTGAAATAAATAGACTGGTCCAGTGTCTAAGCAATGTTGAAACGTGGATGTCTAACAATGGTCTCAAATTGAACCAACAGAAATCACAATTTCTTCCCGTTGGAACATGGCAGCAGTTGACAAAACTAAATATTGATTCGGTGGAAATTGATGACGTCAAGATTGGGTTCTGTGACAAAGTAACTAGTTTGGGTTGTTTACTGGATACCAGATTATCGATGCAGGATCATATAAAAACGATAGTGTGAGCATGTTCCTTTCAGATTAGAGAGTTATACAAAGTACGTAATTCTTTAAATAAATCGGCTATTCAGACGTTGGTGCATGCACTTGTTCTTTCAAAACTAGATTACTGCAATAGCCTTTTTTACGGGTTACCTGATAAACATGTTTCTACTTTTCAGTCCGTACAGAACAGAGCGGCCAAGTTGATTGTCGGTGGTCTCAGATACAATCATGTAACTCCTATTTTGGAAAGTCTTCATTGGCTCACTGTTAAAAAAAGAATTACATACAAAATAGGCCTAATAATGTATAAAGCGTTACATGGTCTGTTACCAGGTTATCTGATCAATAAAATAGAAGAAAAATCCGTAATGATGAGTGGCATGAAGCTGAGGTCAGATGATAATATTTTGCTGGTTGTCCCGGATATCAATTTACAGATCGCGTCAAGAAATCTGGCTGTTTCAGGACCGGCTGTTTGGAACAGTTTGCCAAGATTTTTGAAATCTAAAGACTTGAAGCTGGATGATTTTAAGAAGAAATTGAAAACTTATTTATTTGCACTTTGATTTTGATTTTGAACTGTTTATTAATAACTGCCATTGTATACTGTTCTTTATTTTTTTTAATTGCTATGGATGGCGCTTTTGAGAACTTTTTGATTTTAATTGGCGCCTTATTAAGTGTTTTAATAATAATAATAATAATAATAATAATACATACATACATACATACATACATACATACATACATACATACATACATACATACATACATACATACAAACATATGCGTATACATAAAATAATGCACCGAAATGAACATTAATGTCCATTATATGGTCTGACATCGTTGATGGCGAGTTGATTGGTTGAGTCGCACAGCAGAATGTAAACAAAAATTTTACTGATTGGCGATTGGTTGGTTGGCTGGCTGGGTTGTTGCCTGAATGCTGATTGGTTGATTTGTTGATTGATTGAGTATAGAGATGATTGATTGAGTCACTGATTTAATGAAAGCACGATTGAATGAAAATATTAATGAAAGAATTAATAATGATGTTGATAATGTTACACATGAATAACTCATCGACTGATTGACTGATTGATTAAATGCCTGTCAACAAAAACTATTTATTGATTGATTAAACAAAAGATCAAACAAAGGAATGAATGAACGAATGATGAAAAAATAATTAATGTGTGATGGATTAAGTTATTGGACGATAAAACGGCTTCAAAGTTATTGATACAATATCAAACGAACATAAACAACAAAATCATTATTATCAACGTCATCACCAACATACCCATCATCATCTTTCTTAGCTCCATCATCTTTTTCCTCTTACACATCACCGACATCTTCTTTTTCTTCCTACTCGTCATCATCATCTTCTTCTTCTTCCTACTCGTCATCATCATCTTCTTCTTCTTCCTACTCGTCATCATCATCTTCTTCTTCTTCCTCTTCCTACTCACCATAATCATTTTCCTCATCATCATCATCCTCATTATTATCAAACATCTTTCTCATCATAAAGAATTTTTATCACCCGCCAAGGACATCACCAGCAAATGAGGCATTCAATTAATCGGCATCGTCGTAGCATATTGCACTTGTCAAAGAGCCGGACATTGCTAAACTGTTACTACTACTATTGCAGTTGCTACTACTACTACTACTACTGTTATTACTACTACTACTGCTGCTGCTACTACTACTACAACTGCCATTTTGAAAAAAAAACATTTAAAACTATTCCACATCACTGAATAATTGATGTAATCTGAGAACTCTACTATCATCATCACCAATATTATCGTCATCATTCTCACTATCAACATCATCATCAATATTAACGTCATCATCATCAACATCATCATCATCGTTACATCATCATCATCGTTACGTCGTCATCATCATAGTGACGTCATCCTCTTCACCACCGTTGAGGTCATCATTTTGAAGCGCTGCATTAATATTCCACTGCATCTCCGGGTAGAAAGGAAAGCAATAACTTAATTCCTCCTCTCCTCCTTCATTATTCAGTCCATCATCTCATTTTCTTCATTTTTACATTTTTTCGTTAAGATATAACTTCTCTTGATATTGTTTTTACATTTTTTACTTTTAAATTTTTTATCTTCGTCGTTGTAGTAGTAGTAATAGCAGTAGAAGTATTAGTGGTAGTAATAGTAGTATTATTAGTAGTAGTAGTAGTTGCTGTTATTGTTGTAATTGTTACTGTTGTTGTAGTAGTAGTTGCAATAATTGTTACTGCTGTTGTTGTTGCTACCGTTATGTCATATTGTCATTGCCATCATTATCATCATCATTATTATTATCTTCATCATCATCTTCGTTGTTTTCATTATAAGTAAATGCATAACTTTGTTACAATCATCTTCTTTAAGCGGATAATCATCGCCATCATCGTCTTCGCTATCATCATCATCACCGTCATCATCATCATAATCACCGTCATCATCCTCACCATCATCTCATTATCACCGTCATCATCATCATCATCACCACAAAGTCATTTATGAAGCGTCAGATCCAAAGAATGAGACGCCATAGAAGTCAAGTCAATAAGCAATATCACATATCTCCACGAACCAACCACACACACACACACGCACACACACACACACACGCATACACGCACATACACACACGCACACACGCAAACTTACCAACATACAAAAACATTTATTTATTAATTCTGGTATTGTAGTGAGCAGAAATTTCGTAATTTTTTACCGTTATTATGAACGTGTTTAAGCACCGTACAACGTACATGCGTTCATTACCGAGAGCAAATTGTGATTTTTTTTTTAAATAATGACGATTTGGTTGAAAAAATAATAAAATTATTTACATAATTAATATAAAAATATAAATAAAATGATAAATAATTACATAATACAATTTAATAATAATAATTTAATAATTACATATAATTAATTACATTGTCTAGATACAATGGCTGTTTTTTTTCATATTACATTACTCAATCAATACTAACACAACGTGTATTTCAGTATTTTTATCACCATCCTATTATCATCGTCGTCGTTGTATTATCATCATCACCATCATCATCGTCATGTTGTTATCATTTAATTATCGTTATTAAACGTCTTTTTCTTCTTCTTTTAAATTTCTCCACAATGGCTTCTACGCTTAACAATTTTAAACTGCATCTCAGAGGAAAAACTACGCATTGAAGGTCATTACAGTAATGATGAGGATGATGATGTTACGGCTACTGCTGCTGATGCTGCCACTGCTGCTGCTGAGGAGGAAGAGGAGGAAGAAGAAGAGGAGAAGTATGATAATGATGTTGTTGCGAACGATGGTGATGATTAAAACAACGTTGTTGTTGATGATGATGATGATGATGGTGATGATGATGATGATGGTGGTGGTGGTGGGGATTACATTGACTCTGACGATGACGATAGCTAAAAAGATAATCATATTTTATAACAGACCTGATGACGTGATGATACACGATCAAAGATGGTGATGAAATGCTATAACACTGATGAAGATATCGAAGATGAGGAAAATAGCAATGAAAGCCTGTCTTCGACACACACACGAACGCACACGCACACCACACACACACGCAGGCGTGTACACACACACGTACACACACACACACTCACTGATAGCTGAAAATAAACAAACGACTATAAACAAAACAGAAAATGTTGCGAACAAATGTCTGGAGAGAAAATAGAAATATGAAAATGCCAAGCTAACAAGCTAACGAAAGATTGCAAAACAAAAACCTTCAAATCTCTAAAAATAAAAACTATTCACAATTAAAAATTAAAACAAAACAAACACAAATAAAAAAACCATAAAAACAAACAAACAAACAATACATCTGAGAATAAGCGCAAACTAAAAAAAAACGTGACGAAAATAGTTTGGAAAAAAGTCACTGAGGAGAGGCAATGAGACGAATGCGAGCGACGTACCATACAACGTCAAGAGAATCATCCACCACCAGCAACATTTTCGATAGCAGTCCAACTTGTTGCGCAGAAGTGGCAGTAGTGGCTGTTGTCGACGTTGCAGCCGTGTTTGAGGCTGCAGTAGTCGTAGTAGGAACGTGTTTATCAAATATTCCGAATGTCCTCTGCTGCTGAGGTTGTTGCTGCTGGCTGCTGGTATTTCTACCAAACAAACTTCTGGTAAACGACAATCCATCGCTTGACTTACTACTACTACCACCACTACCACCACTACTACCGCCACTACTACCAGTGCTCTTTGAAGGTGAGCTTGGTGCGCTAGGGTAAGTCCCTCTTTGAGGGAATGACAAAAGAGATGATGACTTGGGAGCTAGAGCTGTTGTTGCTGCAGCTGTTGTTGTAGTTGCAGCTGATGTAGCTGATGCAGTTGTTGAGGTTGCTGTAACAGCTGTTGTGGAATGAACGTCATTTGGAATGAATTGGGAATTAACTGCAATGTCGTTGTTGGCTGATGATGACGTTGTTGACGTGGTTGTTGTTGTTGTTGGAATGTCGTTGGCTGTGGTGGTTGCTTCCGTTTTGTTAGTTTCAGTAGAAGTATTTGTTGTTGTGGTTGTTGTGGCGACGGGCTCAGCTTCATCTTGGCTCTCACTTGGTAAATCGTTTGAGCTGAATCTACGCTTCAGGAAGTTTATCCCTTCCCGAAAACCGGAAAATGATGACATTTTTTAACGAATGCTGATGCTGATGTTGTTTTTTGAGTTTGAAATTGCTGGTGTTGCTATTTTAGAAGATGACGTCGTTTTGAAAAATTATTCTATAAATTACTTCTATTACCTATGAGATAGCTAGCGATGATGATGATGATGATTAGAAGGATGATGATGATGATGATGTTGAAGATGTTGATTATTTTGACGTAATGAAACTGATTGTAGTGATGAAGTTTGGAAATTAGGAGTTAGCTTCTTTTTTAAATAATGTCATTTTCTTAATGAAGTGGTTTGTTGTGTTGATTATGTTAAGAGAGAGAGAAAGAAGTCTTTTGATGACAATGCTTTTGTTGATGATGAGGAAAATAATGATGACAATGATGATGATGTTGTTGTTGTTGATATTGTTGTTGTTGTTGCTGCTGTTGTTATTTTTGTTGTTGCTGTTGTTACTATCAACGATTTATATTATATAATGTTGTTGATGATGACGACGGCGACGATGATGTTGTTGTTGTTGAAGGCTTTTACTGGATAAATTAGAGAAAGAGAGAGAGAGAGAGAGAGAAGAGAGAGGAGAGAGAGATTGATGACGATGTTGATTGGATGTCATTAACGATGATGATGATAACGATGTTGTTGTTGTTGATGATGACGGAGTAATGATGATTGCAAGCAAAATATATGATGGTAGTTACAAAAACAATTATGTTGTTGATGTCATTAACATTAATACAAATAAATTTACAAATGCCACACAATGTCTTTTTGTAGTTTCCTCCTTGTTTTTTTAGGTTGATGCCACAAAGTTGATGTTGTATTGTAACTGAATAAGAATAAGGTGCGTAAATAATTAATAGAGACATATCATCATTGATTTACCATTCAACTTTCATCACAAATATGCGTAACAGTGAGAAACTACGGTTTTGTCAAAACACACACACAGACACACACATACACACGTACATACACACACACATACACATTAATAATATTTATATTTATTTATATATATTTTTCAGATAAAAGTGTTTTTGTGCACAGCCTTCGTTCTGCATTCATTCGTTGATCAATCAACTTTGAACAATGATTCACAAACACACACACACACACACATGGACGCACGCACACACATTTAAATATACACATGCATATAAACGCGCACACACACAACGATGAATAAACATGTGCGTGTGTGTTTGTTTGTGTGAAAAAATGAATGAATGAGTGAATCAACAAATATATAAATTGATGGTTAGATGGATGGATCGCTGGTCTGTCTGATTGGCTGGATGAAAGAACGACGAACGAACGTAAGAACGAACGAAAGAATGACTAAATAAATAAATGAATGAATAAAGGAAATGACATTTAGTTAATTCTCATGATGAAGAGAAAGTCATTTTCCGTCTTATACGGTTGAAATATTTGCAGACGAAAAAGTTTAAAAAATTCTATTGAGAATTTTTTTTCTAGCTTTGTTAATGTTTTACTATTGATGACGACGACGACGATGATGATGACGATGATGGTGATGACGACGACAAAGACGATTATCATGATGAATGAGGATGAAACAAAAAAATTTCAAAGAAAAAGAATGCAGAGAAAACAAACTCAAAGTATCGAATGTATGAAAGTTCAAAGGACAAGTGACAATACGTTGTCGAGTGAACTTATTCAAATAAAAAAAAATAATAAAATAATAATAATAGAATTAATAAATAAAACAATAATAACAAGAAAAAAATGAATAGCAATATAATAAAATAATTATATATAAATAATAAACAAAAATTTTTACAAAAATGTAAATAAAATATACAACAGGCAAACAAATAGATCATGAAAAAAGGTATGTACTTCTTTTTTTTCTGGAGTTTTTAAGGTAGGAGCAATGCAAAAATAATCAGCATATTAAATTAGCATACATACGTACATAAATACATACATACATACACACATACATACATACACGCATACAAACACGCATACAAACACATATACAAACATGCAGGCATAATATTTTAGTTTATATGCAAATTCCATGTTTGTGTATTTTTTTTCATCAGTAAAAAATTCTTCATACAAGTGTGTTTGTTCTGGGTTTTTTCTCTACATATTTACTAGTTCAATTGGATTTTTTTGTTTGTAAGTTTGTGTGTGTGTTTAATGTTGGTTATGGTATGTGTGAATGTGTATGTACGTTTGTTTGTTTGTGTGTGTGAGTGTGTCGACAGTATGTTCGTTTGTGAGTGTGTTTGTTTGTGTATGTGTGTTGGTATGATAATCATTGGCTTGCATATTTTCATAAGAAATTGAGGACAGCGTTTTGTTCTATTTCAAAAAAACCCTGCAACTGCATGGATGGCGAAACAGAAAAAACCCAAAAGGTTTCAAGGAAGCAGAACAAAAAAATGAAAAAAGATGAATGTGTCGAGAGTTTTTTAAATTATCCCCAACAATGGATCTTCTCCTCCTCTGCCATTCACCGTCCACGCGATCAAGCGATTGAATTAGTTTTATGAATTAGCCAACCGGGATGGAAAATTCAACATAGTCAACAACGAACTGTTTAAAATAAAAAACCTCTTTGTTTGTTTTTAATATAATTGTTTATTAAAGAAACGTTAATTGAAATATTAGAAGACACGTTAGTCAACAAAAAGCGAAAAGTATACACGTGCAAGTTAGTCAAGTTAGCAATAATAATAAGATTGTCTGAAACTATAGAAAGTCATAAATATATTGAAACATATATAATATACATATATATTATTTCCCTTGTTTCAAAACATTTTATGACATTAGTCCCATATGTCCACACAGGAGTTTCAGTCTGACTCTGCTTTGAATGGCTTCTTCGTATGTATCTGGTTCATTCATGTACATCTAATAAATATGTCTCAGCCTGCATCACATAATCATCTAACTTCTTAGGTTTCTGCAAGCTTGACCTATTTCTGAGTTGAACTTTAACTGAATTATCTATAATCTTCTCAGTGTCATCTGTAATTTCTTCTTTTGAATCATCATTTCTACTACTCGAGTCATTTTCTGATTTGCAATTGATTTGAGGATCTGTTGTAAAATCTTTTTGAGTCTGATGTTCAAATGATGTTGTACATTTCATAGGTTTTTCTTGGAAAACTACATCTCTTGAGAATATCGTTTTATATTGATTTTTGAGCCATATACGATAGCGTTCGTCACCATCGTAACTAACAAGGTAACCTTTTATGGCTTTCTTATCCATTTTTTGACGTTTTTGATCAGGTATGTGAACAAAACATGTAGAGCCAATTATTCTCAAATGATTAATTCTCGGCTTTTTACCTGTCCAAATTTCAAATGAGCTTTTATCTTCAATCGACGACTTGCCTGTTCGATTAAGTAAATATACTGCAGTTGAACATAACTCAGCCCACATAGCGACTGGAAATTCAAAATCTGGATTTGAGTACTTCAATGTGCGTGCCATTTCTACTATTGTTCTGTTTTCACGTTCACTACCACCATTTTGTTGAGGTGTATATGGTGCTGTTAGTCTTTGCGTGATTCCATGGCTGCGCAGGATGTTTCGAACTTCTTCGTTGTCAAACTCACCCCCATTGTCACTCAAAAATTCTTTTACTTTATGACCTTGAGTCGCTGCTTGAGACAAAATATTTTGTAGTGCCTGTTTCACTTCATTTCTGTGTCTAAGAAAAGAAATGAACCTCATTATGCTATTTTGCTGTAATGATCTTTAAAAACAACAAAATATCGTTTACTATTAAATGATTCTGTACTGAAAGGACCACAAACATCTGTTGATAGTAGTTCACCTAGTTTATTGGTTGCATTTCTCTTGCCAAATTTTAACCGATGTGCTTTACCATAGAAACATGATTCACACAAATCCTTGTCAAGATGAACTTTAATGTTTAACTCCTTTTCTATAACATTCTTTATGTGACGTTTATCTTGATGACCAAAACGTTCATGGTAGAGCTGCACTATTGAATTTTCACTGACTATATTCACTTCAGCCAGTGTATCTGGAGTTAATGAAATCAAGTTTGCCTCATACAAGGAACCATCTACTTGTCTTGTCCCTTGTACTACCACTTGGTTCTTTATACTGAGTTGACATTTGGTTGCATAAGATTCAAACTTGCTGTTTTTTGAATTTTTATCTTGTGCGGCTAATATGGAAAATAGGTTTCTACCTATATTTGGAACATACCAGACATCTGAGAGTTTTATATACTGTTGTTTGTTATTTACTGTTGAAAGCATATTTATTTCGCCTCTACCCACAGCAGCAAGAACTTCTTTTCCTGCAGCTTGAACAGAACATGGTGCAACAAACTTCTCAAAAGTAACAAAATTATCTGGATTGTTCGTTAGGTGCTTTGTTGCTCCATTGTCAATATACCACTTAGTGTTGTCTCTCAGTGTTTGATTACTGGCTGACGTGCACAAAACTACATTTGATGTTTCATCATATGCTTTTCTGGGTGTCGCTGAAACATTTTTGGAATTTTTAAAAGGTCTTCCATCACTGACCCACTTTCTACATTGCTTAACCCAGTGTCCAGGTTTATGGCAATAGTTGCAGTTACCAACTGGTTTTGTCCTTTTAGTGAAATCTCTTGATTTGTTGAAACTTGGTTTTTCAACATTTACAACTAAGGCGTTCTGCCTTGATGATTTATCGATTGTGTCGAAAGTCTTTCTCTCTTTCGAAAGCACAGAGATGAGTGATTAAATCATCTATCGACTGCTTTTCTTCACCTAGCATTAGCCAACTTGATTTGAAGTTTTGGGAACTATTTGGGAGAATCTGCATCGCTTTGCATACTAATAGCAGCTCTGGTAGTTTATTTTCTCCCGATGCCTGAAGCCCACTGTTTAATTCGTTCCATAAAGTCTTCAATCTTGCAATTTGGCCGGATACATCTACATCCGCTATCCAATTGAAATCAAAAAAATTGCTACAAACTTGGAACAGTTGGTCCTTAGTTGACGCTTCAAAATTTTTTTTTAATTCCTCCCAAACTTCAAACACTGTGCTCTTGTCCATTATCTTTTGGTATGTACCTTCTGTGACTGCATTCGCAATTACTGATTTGGCATAACTGTTTACCTTTCTAAACAGATCTGATTTATTTTTAAAATCTTTTGTCTGTTGCTCTGTTTGATTTTCTAGTAATTCTGGTTTCGGCAACTTTCCATCAATCACATCAAGTGCGCCCTCATGGTAGTCCATGAAATCTCGAACACGACGTTTCCAAATGGACCAATCGGCTGCGCAACTTAACTGTTTTATTTGAAGCTTTGAGTCCATTTTGAAGGAAAAAAAAATAGATGTTCTTGCTTCAACGAAAGTTGGAAAAGTTTTTTTAGTCACTCTTTCTTTTTTTTCAAAATAACTTTTTCTCTAAACAATTTATTAAGCGTTCTGGGCTCATAACCTGTTTAAAATAAAAAACTTCTTTGTTTGTTTTTAATATAATTGTTTATTAAAGAAACGTTAATTGAAATATTAGAAGACACGTTAGTCGACAAAAAGCGAAAAGTATACACGTGCAAGTTAGTCAAGTTAGCAATAATAATAAGATTGTCTGAAACTATGGAAAGTCATAAATATATTGAAATATACATATATATTATTTCAATACGAACTACAACAAAGTCTGGTACATATTGAAACTATAACAAGGAAACATTTTTTTCGACATTTTTTCCAATCAAATTTTGTTTACGATTTCTCTTGTTAATTGGAGCTTGCAATTATTGTTTATGCGATGCTTCAATTGTGTTATCATATACTTAGCATAGAATTCATACTATTTTTTATATGCTTATATTATTATTGCAATTTATATGAAATTGTGTGTGTATGTGTATACATGTGTGTGTGTGTGTGTTTGTTTGTGTGTGAGAGAGAGTGTATGCGTGTGTACATCGTCTTGTTTGCCTTCAAATGTTCACAATTGTTGTACACCTTTTTGTTCGTACACGTTTTGTACATCGGCACCTTTTTTATTACTTCGATGGTGCCAGCGTTGCGCAGTCCCACTTAATTAATGAATGTGGTGAGTTGTGTTGTGCGTGCAAGCCATGATCGCTTGCCTATGAGTCTTCTTTTTGAAATTTCCTTTTGAAAAAATATTGATTTTTTTTTGCAGTGCATTATTATGTGAGTTCGTATAGAAAGAACATAATTATATGCCATAGATAAATGTTTTCCAAGCCAGCAAATAATAACACAAGCCTATACTCAAATTACAATGCACCGATAGTTATGTACTTGCTGATGCTGTTGTTGTTGCTGTTGATGATGTTGTTGTTATTGTTGTTGCTGTTGCTGTTGTTGTTGTTGTTGTTGTTGTTGTTGTTGTTGTTGTTGTTGTTGTTGTTGTTGTTGTTGTTGTTGTTGTTGTACGCAAACGTCGTTGCTCCCCTCCATCCGATCAATTAATTTCCCACTCATCATACGCAATTACCTTCACACGCGTTTCTCCATATTGGATATACATACGCACCCGTTCTGTACACGCATCTATTTTGTACACGCAAACATTCTGTACAGTGCACAACACGCACACACGCAAGCCTACAAGCAGAGACAAACGGACAAATTGTTAGGAAAGATTTCCGAGCAACCCACTTCTAAATAACACACGATGCTGCCAATTGCGTTATGCCTTGCCTAACATTATGCTCATTGAGGCATGGGTAAGTGTACATGTATGTATATATACATGCGGAGATACCTTGTATTTGTATAAATACATAGGTATATACCATACCCATATACTGAGGTATAAGTAGGAATCTAATTATTTAGGTTTTATATACCGCGTAAAGATTTAAGATTGGTTTCTACCAATTACATTCTTTTTGTTTTGTTTTTTGTTTGTATCTTTACATTTTATATCAGGTATTTATGTATTTTTTGCAGCCTTTTTTTCTAATTTATGCGTTCGCCTTCTCAGGCATCAACTGCAATAAACATTCTATTGCCTGCTTGTCAAGAGGGGCTGGGATGAAAGTTAATAAAGAAATGAAGAACATTCTTCAACCAATCAACTTCTGTTGCAACTGCAGCAACCACCAGAGTAAACATCAACATATTGATAGCATTAACGAAGTCAGTCCATTTCAAAGAAGCCATAACAATAACAACAACACAACATCAACAACTAAAACATCAACAACAACAAAATCAGCCACAACAACAAAATCAGCAACAAAAACAACAACAGCAACATCATCAACAACAACCTCATCAACAACATCAACAACAACCACACAACCTACAACATGAATAAACTGTGTCGCCATCGACCAAGAACAACACATCCAGCCGCGAATTCAG
This sequence comes from Helobdella robusta, assembly GCF_000326865.2. Classification (NCBI taxonomy): domain Eukaryota; kingdom Metazoa; phylum Annelida; class Clitellata; order Rhynchobdellida; family Glossiphoniidae; genus Helobdella; species Helobdella robusta. The sequence continues at coordinate 196,725 of NW_008705331.1, read as the reverse complement.
CAACTGCAAAAGCGGTGGTGACGATTAATATCACACATTCACACGCACATATATTCGCACACTCACATACACAAACAAACAAAGATTTTATACGTATGATGTGTTTATATTTGTGTATACGTTTGTACGTGGTTTGCATGTGAATGCAAACGAATGTGTATATAACAGTATATGTGCGTATGTAAAAAAATGTCTATGTATATGTTTGTCTGTGTGTGTGTCTGTGTATTTGTGCGTGTGTCTTTGTCTGTCTACAATGATTAATTAGCAAGGTGGAAACTCAATATTCATCATCCATCCTAGAATTTCAACACAAAAGAAAAACTTCGACTGTCACATTTTCAAATGTTCGTATATGCTTGTATGCCTGTGTGCGTGCATGTACGTGTGTGTACGCATGTGTGTGTATATTTATGTGTGTACGTGTGTGTGTATGTATATGTGTGTACGCATGTTTATAAGTATGCAGACATGCATGCATGCATACATAAGCAATAGACGTAGCATCTCAAATAAGATCTTTGTTATTACCTTCCCGAAGTCTCTCCGTGAATAGTGACCAGGCATTTCCTTGACGGCTATTTTTGGTTGTCAGATAAAAAAAATGCAAAAACTATTTTTAATATGTTATATTAACTTCATCTATTCACACACACACACCACACACACACACATATTTAGACGCATACATACACACATATACAATCACATACACATACATACTTATATATATATTTATTTGTGTGTGTGTCTGTGTGTTTTTTTGTGCGGATGTATTAACCCGAAAAATTGTACTGTTGTGAAAATGCCTTAGAGCAAACTAAATTTTTCACGTTGTCAAAAAAACTGAACTGAAACAAAAAATTTTTTTTCAGCAAATCAAAAAGTGTTGCTCATTTCACCGTGTTGTCTCATGTTGAGTTCTTACGTTGTAACCATCATCTGAACGTGTTGGCAACAATTTTTTTTGAGTTTTGATTCATTTTTTTGAAATCTTTTTTTAGAAAGATTTTGAGAAATGCAAGTTTTTTTTGATTGAGTTTTTCCTGAAGGTTAAGTGTCTATTCTTTGAATGATTTTTATAACACTTTTTTGAGTAATTTGACAAGCCAACTTAATTTAACTTAACTAAACTTAACTTTTTTATTCAAACATTCACTAAAAATTAAAACAAAACAAATAAATTTTGTTTCAATTTGTTTAGTGGCGTGATAAAAATTTTGCAATTCAAAAGAAGATTAAAAATCGTCACAAAACATTGTAAAGTATTCATGTGTATTTATGTGTGTACAACTCTGAATGTGTGCTTGTGTATGTTTGTGTATGTTTGTGTGTGTGCGTGTGGTGTGGTGTGTGTGTGTGTGTGTGCGGCCTGCTTGTACACAAATTGTAGCACGCGCATTTTTACATGTATGTATGTGCTGTGTGTGTACATGATGGGCTAAAATGAGGCGAGAATGGGGGTTATTAAGCAGACAGAATGCGTTCAATGTTGTTGTTGTTGTGTTGTTTTTGTTGTTGCTGCTGCTATTGTTTTTTTTTGTTGCTGTTGTTTTAGTTGCTGTTTCAACGATGATAATGATGGTAATGATGATGATGATGGTAATGATGATGATGATGAGGATGAGGATGATGATGATGATGGTGATGATGAAGATGATGATAATGATGATGACAACGATGATGAAGATGATGATGTTTTTGTTATTTTATTGTTACTATTGTTGTTGTTGTAGTGGTGGTTGTCCGTCGATAACACGAGCGCGTTCCATTATTTCAGACAATCACCTCGATATTTATATCCGTATGGTGTCGCTATAGATATTGTCTTTCCCAGGCTTTACGCGTTTATCACCATTATTATTATTATTATTATTATCACCATTTTTATTATTATTGTTGTTGTTGTTGTGCTGCTATTGTTTCCATAGCTTTCGCTAACAACACTGCGATTATTCATAATGAATAATTCATCATCGATAAAATTAAATGATTACGACGACGACGATGATGATTGTGATGATGGTATTGATGATGACGAAGAGGATGATACTGATCCGATAATGATAATGGTAATGACGATGATGAGGTTGACGACGATGATGGTGATGATGGTGATGGTGACGATGATCATGACGATGATGATGATGATAGTAATGGTGACAATGATCATGACGATGAGGACGATGCTGATGACGTTTTTCTTGTGAAGATTTTTATTTATTTTGTTGAAATTGTATTTTCACGATCGAATTTCGTATATTGTCTGCGCTCCATTTTTTGTTGTTGCTGACGATGATGATGATGATGATGACTATGACGATGATGACGACGATGATGATGATGACGACTATGATGATGATGATGACGTTGATGATAATGACGCTGATGATGATGTTGATAATGATTTTAATCATCATAAGTATTATCATTATTGCCGTCATTATAGCAATTGCCATCATTATCATCATCAACATCATCATCACCACCATTACCATCATCATCATTACCGTCGTCGTCATCATCATCATGTGTGTAGGCGTACGTATATGTCACGTGAATCTTCTCAATGCTGTCAGTTTATAAGAACGTTTAAGTCATTTAGAGGAATAATAATAATAATAATAATAATAATATTACTATTATTATTATTAACAAAAGTAATAACAACAAAATATTCGCAATGACAACAACATCAGCCGCATAAGCAGAATAAGCACCAACGTGTTTATTTTACTTCATCACCACCATCACTATCATCATCACCATCATCATCAACATTACCCTTATCATTATCATTAACACCAACATCATCTTCATCATCAACAACAGCAACAACATCATCGCCAACAACAGCAACATCATCATCATCAACAACAGCAACAAATCATCGTCAACAACAACAACATCGTCAACACAACATCATCGTCAACAACAACATCATCATCATCGTCAACAGCAACAGCCACAACATCTGAGCGCAAACAAATTCATTTATAATCAGCAGACGACGATGATGAGATGGTGGGTGGAGTTAGTTAGTTAGGAGGAGAAGGAAATGATATTATTCCATTATCCATTGCGTGAATAGCAATATCTTTTTTAATTAAAAATATTTGTCTTTCTTTTGTTTTTATATCTTTTTGTTTTGTTTTTATATCTTTTTGCCTATCTAGGATCTTTTAAAAATTCGCAAATTTTTTTGTTGTAATCTTTCAAAACGTTTTTAATCAAAAACACACACACAAAAACACATACACAAAAACATATACACACCACACACACACACACACACACACACACATTCTAGGCAAGTTTTGTTGATAAATACAAAACTTAATGTCAATGTATGTTTTTATTTTAGTCTCAAAACATTTATAACATTTTTTATAAAAACAAGATTCTAGCTCGGGAATAAATAGTTTTTACCTGGAAATTGCGTTCCAAATGAAGAATATTGAGAAAAACCTGAATTGGCAAAAAAAATTCTCCTTTTTTCCACTCTCTTCCTTATTATTTTTCCCATTTTTTCATTTTTATTCTTCTCTTTCTTCCTTTCTCTCTCCTTCTTTCATTCTATTATCTATCTTTATCTCTCTCTCTCTTCTCTCTCTCTTTTTCTCTTCTTCTTCATTTAACTATATCTTCCTCTCTTTTCTAAAAAACATTCCATTTCCTTATTTAATTTTTTTAATTAAATGATTTTGTCTATGCGCGCGTGTGTGTGTGGTGTGTGTGCGTGCGTGCGTGTGGGCAAGTAGTAGTAGTAATAGTAATTACTATAATTATTTTTAAAAAATACGAACAATGCATTAAATTAACAAAAACATACCTCTATATGAAACATTAATTCGGCTTTGGAATAAACAAAAAATTTTTATGCTGTTAAAAGCCAAAGTGAGAACCAAAAATTTGTTGCTGTGTATAGACGCTTTAAGGGCACTTCAGCTCGCAGCCCTTATGCCATAGTGTGCCATTGCCTGCTTCCACTGTAATGGCTCGTCAAATACCATCTTAATATTCTAAATCTTTGATTGAGGTTTTTAGCAGTGATGATGTTTTCAATGGTTTTAAAATTTTCAGTGATATTTTTAGGTATAGAATGTCTCAATATTAAGTTTGAGTGCAAAAAAAGCAACATAACGAAAACAAATCTACCCTAAAAAAATTTCATTTAAAAACTTTCATCCCAAAATTATATAAATTGACAAGAAAGCAATTTCTTCACATAATTTAAATTAATTATTTATATAAATATATATATCATATATCATGTATATCTCGTAAATATCACGTTAGATGATGTTGTGTTGATGTGCACAAACATATTGTATATTATATCAATGATACTCAAACGAGCTCCTACAGACATAAATATACAAACATTCAAACACATTTATACAAACAAGCAAACAAATTTATACAAACATTCAAACACATTTATACAAACATTCAAACACATTTATACAAACATGAAAACAAATTTATACAAACATACAAACAAATTTATACAGACACACGAACAAATTCAAACATATGAAATCGTGAACTGCAAAATATAAATTGTTTCTGTATATACAAAATATACAAATTTATATATACAGGTATATAAAAAATACAAACAAATACATATTGTATAAAAAACACGAACAAACTAATGCAAACATACCTCTTTCCAATGCATCTCAATTTGCCTTGGAGGATGGCTGTATATCTACGTTTACGTCTGTATATGTACGTATGTATGTATGCATATTGTATGTGTATGCATGTATCTATGTATTTTATATTGTATGTGCATGTGTTTATGTATGTATGTATGTATGTATGTATGTATGTATGTATGTATGTATGTATGTATGTATGTATGTATGTATGTATGTATGTATGTATGTATGTATGTATGTATGTATGTATGTATGTATGTATGTATGTATGTATGTATGTATGTATGTATGTATGTATGTATGTATGTATGTATGTATGTATGTATGTATGTATGTATGTATGTATGTATGTATGTATGTATGTATGTATGTATGTATGTATGTATGTATGTATGTATGTATGTATGTATGTATGTATGTATGTATGTATGTATGTATGTATGTATGTATGTATGTATGTATGTATGTATGTATGTATGTATGTATGTATGTATGTATGTATGTATGTATGTATGTATGTATGTATGTATGTATGTATGTATGTATGTATGTATGTATGTATGTATGTATGTATGTATGTATGTATG